>NW_015667306.1:2501835-2531852 GCF_001515625.1 Sinocyclocheilus rhinocerous
ATTTGCCACTGACTATTCAAACGCGAGTTTTGAGCAGTGTAGAGTAGCGCTTGTTATTTGTCGTTTCTCCAATCACAAATGCAGACATGGTTCACAACGCACTGGATAGCTGGCCAATCACAGCACACCTCGCTTTTCAGACCGATGAGCTTTGTAAAAATCAATGCGTTTCAGAAAGGCGGGGCATAGAGGAGAAACAATAATGTACAGTATGTGGAAAATAATGTGTTTTTTGAACCTTAAACCGCATAAACACATTTAATTACACCAAATACACATAATAATGTTCTTTTTAGCAACATCATATGACCCCTTTAAATAAATGTGGTCTTACCGCACTATTTAATCTCTGTATGTGATTTAAAGCGGGTAACTGACGAGCCGTAACTGACAAAAATAACCGTCATTTTTACCCTTCCGGTAAAATATTGCGCTGTTAACATTATAAACAGCTTTAAGTTGTCAATGCTGGCAAATGACCATGGAATAAGCGGGATAATCAACGGCTTGCCGTGCATTAAAGGATTTTAGAAAAAAACTCAACACCACCATCTATTGGACTGTAAAGAAATAGATTTTGTTATTCTACCAAATAGTATAATAAAAGATTGATACTTGGCGCCTGTGTATCGATACAGTATTGCCACGGAAAATATCGCTATACTATGCTGTATCGATTTTTTCCCCTACCCCTAGAAAATATGTTAATATTTGTTTACATCTCATGACATTTTAAAGTCATTAATTGAAACATTTATTGAAAATGGTATAAAAGTATTTCTAGACCATCTGAAACCAACTTGAATACATACGTACATTTCTAACTTGCATACATGTGTGGTGCTTGCAAAATGAAGAGCAAATGAGATTTGAGGATATATATGAATATATTTATATATATATATATATAATATTTAATGAGTATGCATGTGGATAGATGATATAAAGATGTTTGGCACGCTGAACAGTTTTCACTTTTTAAACAATACACCATGTCAATTTAGGAGTAAAACCCAAATACCCTTTTTGCATTATCAGATTTAAACTCAGAATGAATTGCGTCTGAGCCTGGTTCCTTTCATGACTGGTTAAACTTCCATCAGCTTTAATGTCGTGTGTGTGTGTGTGTGTATGAGTGTGTGTGTGCGTGCACGCATCTGTTTGTGAGGATTTATGAAAGACTTCACTCTGGTTTCTGTCACTTATGTTCCACGGTTTGTTTGCATACAAATATTAGTTTATCTCTTCTGTCTCCCTTTATTTTCATATTTATTTCCTTTCTTTCATTAAGTTTTATTGTGAAGCATGTCAGATATATGCTAATGTTTGTGTGTGTTATAAAAAAGTTTTGTTAGACATGGTTAGGTGACTACTTTCATTGTATGCGTGTTTTGTCATTTCCAGGGCCTAAATGGCTTTTGGCAGAAATATTTATGAGATTGGCCTGCGTGTGAGAGTGAGTGTGTGTTTGTAGTCCATCGCTTTCAGAGTAAGTGCTGAAACAGCAGCTCCAGGCAGTGCTGTTCCTCTGCTATAATGTGAGTACATTTTACACATCATAATTTAGCTATAAATCTTTTTGCAGCATACACAGTGGAGACACTCTGCGGCAGCCCTGTCCCCACAGTCCTGTCAAAATGACATGCATACAAATGCACACATACACAAAATGTGTAAGAACATGCATGTGCACGTTTGAGTTCATGTGAAAATCATGTATGCTACTCCTTGCCTGTAACATGTCAATGCAAGGAAGAGTCAAGGTAGGATCCAAATGCAATCAGTGAAACATTTAATAAAACAAAAGGTAATCCAAATCCAGAAACATAGAACCAAACACAGAGAGAACCAGGAAACAGAAACAACATGCCACAACTTCGCAAAGACAACGACTGACTCAGACTGACTAAAACACAGAACTATTATACACAGAGACACTAACAAGATGACAAGGTAACAAGACACACCTGGGAAAGTAATCAAGAGGACCAATGAAACAAAAGAACTACAAAATGACTACAAAAGGCACTCTAGACAGGATGTAACACAAAAGTCCAAACACAAGACAGGGGAACAGGAGTCAGAGCATGACATTGCCGTTATACTGGCATGATTTGAAGCCTTTTATGTTACTGCGCTGTTTAATGCACTGTTATTAATGTGTGCTAGTATTTTGCCCTGCATCTACATTTTGTAAATTTTCTGCAGAAATGAGTGGACCTCACCCTGACCTGGGTTAATATAAAATATTATATAATATATAAAACGAATTATATTTAGTTTGTAACAGTCCAAAACTGCATATGAGAACTGCATATTTTATGGATCATGTGACACTGAAGGCTGGAGTAATAATGCTAGATAATTCAGCTTTGCCATCACAGGAATTAATAAATTTTTTAAATATGTTAAAAAAGAACACGGCTATTTTAAATTGTAATAATATTTCTCAATTTACTATATTTTTGATCAAATAAATGCAGCCTTGGTGACTTCTTTCAAAAACATTACAAAAAAAAATCTTACTTACCCCTAACTTTTGAACAGTAGTTAATAATAATAATAATAATTATGATGATGATGATGTGCGTTATTGATTGCCAGGCAAAAAGTCTGAATGCATTGAAAATTATGAGCACAACTTTCTCATTATTTTAAGTCCATAGCAAAAACTGTGTGAAAAACCCTTTAACACAAAGTATGAGCAGTCATATTAGTGATTCGCTTAGCAGACAACACCAATCAAATCTTTTGAGTGGTAAAAAATGAATGTTTTTCTTTGCCAATTGTCTCTTGTTGGCTGGAATGAAAGAGCGATTGCAGTGCATGCTGGGGGAATTTGAACAGAGAGTTTGAACAGACCTGCAGATAAAAAGCCAACAAGCTGTAAAGCCTGTTGATAAAAAGTCTGTGTTCTTTTCTTCTCTCTCTTTTTGTTGCTCTTTATTTATTTTATTTAGAATTGTGACAGCCTTTTTTACGGCCGTATCTGGATCCAAATAAAATCTTTGACTTGTAGATCCATCCCATGCTATTTAAACAAGTCAATGAAAAACATTTTTATGCAGGGTCGCTCTGTAAAGGCAGCTCATTCATTTTATAGTCTAATGGCATTGTATAATATGACACTCTGGGCGGAGGGGGAGTTTAAGGCATGTGGAATCTGCTGACATCAGTTGGACCGGAGAAGGCTCGGCATGTAGTGTTACAAATACAGCCATACTTTACAAATTACACAGTAATAAACTAGCTCATTAATGTGTACAGAATAAAGACATGTGACTAGATCAGGGGTAGGCAAGTTCGGTCCTAGAGAGCCGCAGTCCTGCAGAGTTCAGCTCCAACCCTGAAAAAAAAACTCACCTGCCTATAGCCTTAGTAATCCTGAAGACATTGATTAGCTTGTTCAGGTGTGTTTGATTAGGGTTGGAGCTGAACTCTGCAGGACTGTGGCTCTCTAGGACCGAACTTGCCTACCCCTGGACTAGATCAACATAAACAGCCTTACCTCATCATAGTGTGCAATCACCTCTGTGTCATTGTTCTGTGAAGGTGATGAATGTTCTGGCAAACACCTGCATTCTTGGCTGTAAAAAAACCCCTCAGATACCTGTTAGGACGCTTTAGTCAACCGCAGCTGTTGCAGACAGGTGTGCTATTAGTTTTTTTAAGCAGTCAAACTTAAGATTTTCACCCTGTCCACAATAAATTAGGTGAGAAATCCCTTATTTTGAATCATTATATACATTGTATTTAGGTCTCTAAATACTCTCTCGAGATAATATACCAAAAAGTCACGTGGTGACGTAGGCTGAGTCTCAAGTATAATAGATACACTAGCTCAGCCTTCAGTCTCTTTCACTTTCTCGCTTGTCTGTGATAGGTCGTTCTTCAATCGATTTCCGCTCTTGTCAAGTGCAGCTTACAAGACCAGCAAATTATCGTCTTCGCAAGCTGTGACAGCGCGCTCGTAAGGGGTTTTTCGGTGAGTTTTTTGTTGGATATATTTGCTGATATATCGATAACACTTAGTGCTTCTCTGTACTATCCGGTGGCTAGTGTTACTGATCAATTTGCTGACGGTTCCCCGCTCAGTTTTTTCATCTTACATAAAATTGTGCAACACTTGTGCCTCTCGGTGCTATCAGGTGGCTAGTATTTTTCCGTGTTGATATAGTTATGGTCCCCCGCTATTTAACACTTTTTATATACGTTTTCTGTGAAATACCTTGTGCTTCTTGGTGCTATCCGGAGGCTAGTGTTTCGCCACGCTTATATGTTGGCGGTTCCCCGCTAACCTTATCAGTGAAAGGATCTCGAGAAACACTTCGTGTTTCGCGGTTCTATCTGGTGGCTAGTGTTTTTTATACGCTGAGGCCGATTGTTTTCCTGCTATTTTTCCAGGCAGTTTTCTTAATACTTTGTATTCTTCGGTGCAATTTGACGGCCAGTTCCGTTATTGTGGTGGTCATGGCTCACGGTTCTATCATTACTGGATTCCGATTAACATGTAAGCTGTGCCCTAATGCTCTTCTACCTGACGATGGCCACAATATTTGTCCGTCCTGCTTGGGAATTCAGCATTTGAAAGAGGCTCTCACAGACCCGTGTTTACACTGTAGCCTTTTACCCATGTCAGATAGACAGCTCCGTCTAGCCGAATTGGACCCCAAATCCACAGTAAGACTCGGGGGAACAGAGCCGCAACCCACCACATGGAATTGGAAACACGGTGCATCTGCGGCTGCCGGTGCTCCCCCATCTAAGAAGGCGACATCCCGGAACGAGAAGGTAGATGAAGCTTCTCTTTCTAAGACAGTTGCTGTCCTGTCGTCTGAAATGTCAGAGATAAAACGCCTTCTTTAGACACTCCAGCCTGTTATGCTTGTCTCACCTGTAGCTATTACATAAGAAGATGAGAGAGGTCCCAGTAAGAAAATGGATGACGAACCTTTTAGTTCTTCTCCTCCATCTCATGTTGACTTTGACGTGCTCTCTACAAGTGTGTCTGACTAATTTTTCCAGGATCATTTGAATGCGATAGGTGTTGCTGTACAATCTTTCCCCCAGGAGAATGCAGTTTTTTTCAGCTGCAGGGGGTTCTAGCGGTGATTCGATTCACTCGGGACTAACTCCTTCCTCCATGGACTATACCTTATCTGTGCTCCAGATGGCAGTTGCTTGTTTAGGACTGGATAACACGCCAGTGCAGTCAGCCCAGTCCAACGTCTTCAGCTGGGTCTAACTTTGCTATGCCACCAGGCAAGGATTTTGTTGCAAAATTTTCGAACTCCCTGATAGGGTCTACTGCACCCAAACGGCGGTCAAAGACTGCCCATACACTGGTATCTATGGCGGATGCAGATACCTTTAGGGTTGGCCGTGCTCCAGAAATAGAGCAACCCGTCGCTGCCCTCGTGGTGTCACCTGATGAGGCCCTGCGGGGCAATGTGCATTGCCCCAGTACTCAGTGCGGTCACACAGATTCGTTACTCAAAAGGCATATGAGTCTACTGCATATATGACCCGTGCCGAGAACACAATATGTCAATTACTCCTCACCACAACTAGCACACTCGAATCAGCAAATGTGGACCCCTCAGTTTCGCAATTCCTTCAAACTGCTCTTTTGGCTATGGGCCATGTCACCCGCGAACTGGGTACTCTTACAGCCACACTTCTGGCAGCTCGCCGGCAAGTGTGGCTCGCCCAGGCGAAACCGCCAGAGGATTGTAAAAAGACACTATGAGACCTCCCAATTGTTCCTGGTCACCTGTTTGGACCTAATGTCCCAGAGCTTCTGGAAAAATGGTTAAAGTTGTCTGAGGCCACTCGTCAATTGACTCAGGCTCAGCACAATCCTGTTTTTAAGGTGCCGGGCATTCAGGCTCGTCATCGTTTTGCGATACTAGAGCAACGATTCCGCCAGCATTCTACGCCACAACCTCAGGAGTTACAGAGGCCCTGTGCTACTGAGAACACTCAAGGTTTTCGACCTCATCAGTGGCAGTTGCCAGGGAGACCACGTCAGACCCCCCCCCCACCGTCATTAAAAGTCGCAATCACAAAGCTTGAAGTCATTGGACAGGTGATCGATCATTTTTCGAGTTTACACCTGCAGTACTGGAGGGAGATGACTGTAGATCCATGGGTTTGGACTACATTGAGCAAGGGGTATACTCTGCAGTTTCGACGCCGGCCCCCAAAGTTTTCAAGGATTATCCCCACAGTGATAAGGGATACAGTTCATTCAGAAACCCTCTCTCAAGAAATTTGTTCTCAGCTAGAGAAGGGAGCCATAGAAAAGGTTCATCCCTGCATTCAAAGGGACGGTTTTTATTCAACTTACTTCCTCGTTCCAAAGAAGGATGGTGGTTTTCGTCCAGTTCTAGACTTTAGACATCTAAACGTGTTCCTAAAAACTCTTCCCTTTCGGATGTTACATGCAGCCGACGTTCTTCATTCAGTCACAAAGGAAGATTGGTTCACAAGCATAGATTTGAAAGATGCTTACTTTCATGTTCTGATTACTCCTCACCACAGGAAATTTCTTCGATTCAGTTTCAAGAACCGGCCTACCAGTTCAAGGTCCTACCGTTCGGCCTATCTTTGGCCCCTCGTGTCTTCACAAGGTGCATGACTGCAGCTCTACATCCGCTGAGGTCCAGAGGGATGCGAATCCTGCCTTACTTAGACGACTGGCTACTGTGTGCATCGACAAAACAACAAGCTGCTCGTGACACCAGACTGCTTTTGGAGCATGTGCAGAAGCTAAGTCTTGCAGTAAACGAGGCAAAGAGTTGTCTGAATCCAGTGCAAACAATTACTTATATTGGAATGACACTGGACTCCCATGTAATGTCTGCCACCCTCTCACATGCCCGAGTGGACAGTATTCTGCTGCTCGATGGCCAGCCAGGCCTTGGTTTCCCATGCTTCTGTCTATTGGTGGGCAGGACATGGCAGCCTCCGCTTCTGAAGGATCTGTTGTCACAGATGGATGGCGCAGGCAGGCATCCGGATCCAGCCCGTCTGCAGCTTTGGGTGTGGCCTGTGGGGCCAACTGCCTCTTAGCAGATTGTGAGCCTGCGGTAGTTCATACCATAACTAGTGCCAGAGCTGCATCTACACGTCAGCTCTATGTGCTACGTTGGAGGATTTTCTCATCATGGTGCGAGGAGCGTAGGTTAGATCCTGTATGCTGTGAAGTTCTTGGAGTTCTCAGTTTTTTGCAGCATTTTTTGAATTCAGGCAAAACACCCTCCACACTGAAGGTATATGTTGCGGCCATTTCTGCACATCATGTTCCGGTTAATGGTTCTTCTCTTGGTTCTCATACTCTCGTGTGCAGTTTTTTGAAGGGTGCAAGATGGCTGAGATCCCGTATCCCATATTTTCCTCAATGGGATTTGAAACTCCCTCGATGGGATTTGAAACGAGAGAGGTCCAGGCCTGGTCCTCTCTCGTCCAACACTGTCGTCACTCCTCCTTTTATCCTTCCGGAGCTCCTCCGTGGGACTCAAAACCGGTGAGTGGCGCAGGTGTCGCGCATTAGCATTTACTCCACCGGCCTCGCTCCGTTCCCACGGCTCTCGGCCCCGCCCCTCTCGTCACAGGCAGCTTTTCAGTCAGCACCACAGTCAGACCAGTCAGGGAATCACCTTTTGTGTCCTGTGCGAGCCCTGAAGGGATATGTGGATTGTGGAGGTTATCACTATGGCATAAAAAGCCCAAAAAACCTTTGCCAGAGGGTATATCTTGTCATTCCACTAGGGCTGTGTCTACGTCTTGGGCTGCTTTCAGAGGAGTCTCTATGGCGGATATCTGTGCTGCTGCCACTTGGGCTTCCCCATGTACTTTTGCCCGCTTCTGCAAACTCAACTTTGCTACCCCTCATGCTGTCAGTTCAGCAGTTCTTCAGGAGCAACCTTGAATTTTTCAGGTGAGTGGCATTCTTCATGACTATGTTGGTATGAGTAATCCACATCATGGTGGCCATATTTGCAGTGCCTCCAGTGAGTTATTTGGGGCATGCAAGACCAAATCTCCTGGAATAAATACAGAAATCATGAAAACTGCTTTTCAAACCAGCTTTTCAAAAATATATTTCAAATTGACAGTAAAATCTGATATTCCCTGTCTAATAAATGTTGTTTGTTACATTCAAATAGTAGTAAAAAGGCGTATATTTCAGGTTCATCCAGCCAATGTGAATGTGCAGTCCCTAAGCATGAATTTTAGGAAACTACGGTAACTGTTTCTGGAGCTTCTTACAGCAACTGCAGTGATGCGATAATTTTTCCAATTGCCAGTTGGCTTCTTTGTTTAGAAGGCAGGACTTTCTTCTACTAGAGCCGCCATATTGTGCCATGCAGTTTCTACCAATTATTCCAAGTAATACAAGTGAACCATCTTAGTATATACTGTAGTCTTTGATAACAACACAATGAAAGCAAAGATAATCAGTGAATAATGAATTTTGGTCTGTTCCTCATATGCAAATTTTTGAAGACTTTGATGAACTACTTTTACTTTTATGGTGCTTTTGGGTCTTTTTTGAAGCGTGAAAGCGTCGGTTTTCATTGAAGCTTTCATTGTAATTACATGGGAAAAAAGTCTCCAATTTTTCCCACTTGTCCACAGAAAAAATAAAGTCAAACAGGTTTGAAACAACATGGGAGTAAATAAATAATTACAGAGGTTTAATTTTTGGGTGAACTATACCTTTAAAAATGTTCTTCTTCCCTTTTTTCTGTTTTTCTCTATCTACATCTTCTGTCTTCTCTCCAGCCTGCAGATGTAACAACCACGCCAACATGTGCCACTCCAGCTCAGGGAAATGCTACTGTAGCACTAAAGGGGTCAAAGGGGACCAGTGCCAGCTGTGAGTATGACTGCATTTCCCATCAACAGCAATCCTCCCAGTGGCCTGCCTGTCAGTCAGAGAGTGATAGACATGAGATCTTCAACAAGTTTTCTCACATTATAATTCTCTCATTAGCATCATAGCACAATTATTCACACATTTAACCCTCTCGTAAGTTCTCTGTTATTAATTCCCACTTAAGTGTCTTTCTAATCCCAGGACATTAATTTTAATGGCAACCTCTACTGTGCTGTGTCAGCGAAACCCTGTTCTCAGTGGCAAAGGGAACTTATCAGTGCCTTAAATAGCACTTTTGGGGCTGACACTGTGGCCTGTGTGTGTATGTGTGTGTATATGTACTGAGGTCCATAAAGACAGAGTGTTGTGTGGATGTATTTGTAACAGGATGCACCACTGCCAGTGGCACTGATAATGTATTAAGCAGTAATGAGTTCCCTAGGACTTAAGTATAATTCTCAAAAGTTTATCTTTTCCACACACCCTCTATCCTTTTTTAAAATATCACTCAAGTGACCTGTGGGTAGAGAGTTAGATGGCAAACAAGCAATAGAGCTTCAAACGCATGCCTGAACCAAGAAGACTGTGCATGGTAAGGTGGGTTATCTAACATCATCCATCTTTATTCTTGACATTTTGTCAAATCGAATATGTTAAGGACTAAGAACACATAGCAATTAGATTTATTTACTATTCTTTTTTGTTCTGTCAAGAATGTACAAATACAGATTCTGTTCAGAACTATGCAAAATTCAAATCTAGGGATGCACATACAGGGCTGTACGTTAACTTTTTTTTCACATAGCACTGGTGCTACAGAGATTGAAAGTTTTGTAGCACAGGCCAAAAAGTTTTAGCACAAGTATAAAACGTCTGTTATCATGTCTGAAAACAAACACAAGTAATGGAGTTCATCACTTAAACAGGCACTGATGTTCCATACAGAGCACAAAAAATACAAAAAATTGTTTTTAGACAAAGTTTTCTTAATTTGCTAAAAATGGAAGAGTGCAGAAACATAACACCTCTTACACCTTAACAAAATATAAAATAAAAAACAATGGCAGACATTTAGGCCAAAGTGAGCAAAGATAAAAATCTTTGTCATTATTTTATACTGTCTGCAGCTGATAGAATGTGCGCTGTAGCACGATACAACGATATTTCTTCAAAAGCAGATCGTGGAGACATTTTAATCGTCCACGATCAAAAATCGTCATATCGCACACCCCTAACTACCAAGTATAATCAATCTCACACACACAAACAAGCACAAGAAATCACTTCACACTATTAAGCGGCTGTGTTATGAACATGCAAAACTGTATCGCACGCGTGCTACAGTGGTAAATTTATTCATCGCACAGACCAGCTTTTTCGTAGCACGTGCGACATATATGTCGCACTGTACAGCCCTGACATATGTATTAAATAAAAAAAGGCAAAGGAGCGTGCACAATTAAATGTGCAATATTGACTGATATGATAATAGAAAAGGTCTACAATGTCAGCAGATAACTGATATGGTCCCAGTTAGTGTTGTCATGGTACCAAAATTTCAGTATTCGGTACCAATACCAGTGAAAATCCACGGTTCTCGGTACCAATTTCGGTACCAAAGCAAAACACAAAAACATGCTAATTAAAATTTTTTACTATACTTTCATTTAATCCAAACTGTGTACATATTTAATTTTAAAGGGCTTTTAAAACCTTCTAGAGTTATTCAGCCAAGAATAACAACTAAGTTAGCTAAAAAAAAAAGCCCAGAACTGCTTTTCTGACTGATATGACACAAACAACGTTAACTATTTGTAAATTCTCTAGCACGCATATTTTAGATTCACAATTAAATTAAAAGCTTCTGGTGTGTAAACATAGTAAATATCATCATGTCCTCCAGTTTTTTTAACCCTAATAAAAGTTATAGGAGCATTAAATAGTTAATAAAGAAACTTCATTCTAATGCTCATTATATTAGCGTTAGCCGAGCTTGTTTCCCACAGACTTGCACTCTATTTGTGGTGGCATATATATGCAAATTCCATTCTCTGCCAGCAGGAGGCGCTTGTAGAGTGGGAGAGATAGAGGTTTCCCCAGTAACGGCTGTAATCAAATAAGCGCTGCACTCACAAACTCTGTTTAGGCATTACAGGCAAGATGAAATGAAAATGACATCATAATTTTCTGAAGATAGTCGGTTTCCTTCAGAAATACAGTGGTATAAAAACACCCGCACCGGGTTTCGACTTTGACACGTGCGGTGCTCATGTTTGTTCAACGAAGTCAAAGCCTTTTGGAAAACCGGGCGCCACAAATAAATCAATGTATGGGAAACACTGAGAAGATCTAAATATTAAACATTGAAATTAAACTTACCTGCTTGAACTCTTTCATTTGATCCAGGTGTCTGTCTTTAAAGTGTTTTGTTAGTTGGATGTGTTTCCTCATTTTGAGGTCGCCATGTCTCAGGGCTTTTATGAAGAGAGTGCATCTGCACACCTTTTGGATAGCGCATCAAGAACCGGGTTTACCGGGTACACGATACCACCGGTACTTAAAAAAACATGGTACCGTAACATTTTCATTTTTTTAGTACCGACTTGGTACCAAAATACCGGGTCTTTTGACAACACTAGTCCCAATATACTGGGCATCCCTATGAAAAACTTTTTTTTTTTACAAAGCCCCATGGAAAGAAGATGAAAAAATGAGATGGGTGGAAAAATTATATTTCAATGCCTTTTCATCCACTCACAATACTTTTATGTTCCCTTGAGAAACTTTACGTTCTTTCGCAAAGATTTTGCGTTCTCTGACAAAACCTTTTGCGTTTCCAGACAAACTTTGCATTTTACCCTGTAAAAAAAATTGCAAAGATTATGCATTCCCCAGAGAAACTTTGCATTCACTTTCAAGAATTGCACAAACTGAAACTTTCTTCTACTCCTGTGCCCAGTCAGTCCCACGAATGCAACACACTGACTATAGTCACGTCCACACTCTCATATTACATAGTTTCTATTTTGTATAAAGAATAGAAACAACATGGAATTCCTGAAAAGAGAAAACATTTCCCGTATGCATTGCCCTCTCTATATATATATATATATATATATATATACAGTGGGTGGGCCCTGCAGTAAGTCCCCCTTAAATTTTTCACTCTTTGTTATATTGCAGCCATTTGCTAAAATCATTTAAGTTAATGCACAGACATTTCCGTACATTCACGTTGTTTCCACACACATTCATGATAATGTTTTGATTTGTCATGTGTTTGTTGCTGTTTATTTATTCTGAATGGATCCGTGTACTGTAGTAGATATATGCAGTCAGCCGTCGGTTGGTTTAGGGTTTTTTTGGCATCACCATGTGGTCCTGTTCGGTACCGCAACTTGACTTCTCTAAAATGGAAAAAAGCTATTTGCTGTTGCACTGTACACATATTATACAATTCAGATTGTTTTTTTCTTTCATATGTGCTTATATGGGCTCCTTATATCATTTGGTTCTTTGGTGTCCTTTTGGAGTTTTCTTTTGGAGTTTTGGAGTTCTTTTGGAGTCCTTTTTTGGAAAGACATCTATATTTATCTTGAAAAAAGATTCAGTGAAATGGATTTAAATATGGTATATGTTTTGAAGAGAGCTGTACTACACTCTTGTCACAAGGTAAAATCATTAGGCATTATCAAATTGGCCTCCTAACTCACATGACCAATAACTTGGTTTTGGTCGAGCAGCTACACCATCATAAACCAAAATAATAGAAATACATGTTAGTATGTCTTTTCAGTAGGGCATTCATGGGCAGCCTTGTTGCATGCAAACTCCAAAATCTACTTTAAACCATATTTATTATGAACCAGAATGTTGCTTTTATATGTAAAATCAATGGTGAACATGAATTCATTTCAAAATTAGCCAAACAACATTGATTAGCCATATGTTTTGTTGTCCACCAGTTGTTGCATACAATCACAAATAAGTTTACCTGCTTGAAGTGGCTAGCACTTACATGTACTTTCACATCACCATGGGAACCGTTGAAATGATTAAAGACAGTGACTCACCCAGCCTGAGCAATGGCACATGAGCATTTGAGATGCACAGCCCGAGTGCTGAATCACTTGTCTTTAAGCACATCAATCTTCCTTCTGTAAACTCATGATCTCCATATGCTTCATGCACTTCATCTCAATGTTAATTACATTTTAAATCAGATTCCTTGTAGTGGTGAGGAAACATGTATTGTTTGTTGGACACACAGGTGGATCCATCTCAGACTTGTTGGTGCAGCCTCTACTATCTACATGCAGATTTGTAAATGGATATGAAAATGTATCTCTGATTTTGGTTTGTATTTGGGTCTGGATGTTTACGTGTGGAGTTCTGGGTCTGAATGTTTATCCGTGCCCCATTTTATCTTCAGATGTGCCTGTTTGTGTGTTCAGTGAAATGAGCCGGGTAAGCTGGCCCAACAGCTGTAAATATGTGTGTTTTGAGGGACTGTTTGTCCTTTTTGCTTTTGTCTCTGTTGATAACATGCTTTTAGCAGTTATATTACAGAATACTGCAGTGTAACACACAACCACAAAACAGTAAAATACATAATGTTTGTTTTGTGTACTACACTCTTGAAAATAAAGGTTCTTTATTGGTATCTATGGTTCCATGATGGACCTTTAACTCTCTTCCTCTAACCTCTTACTGCATATCAACAGTTCTTCTCTTATGGAAAATTTTCCACTAGATCTTATAGATGCAGATAGATAGATGCAGGAACAAAGCTATGGCAGCGAATGCCATAGAATAAATATTTTGGGTTTCCCAAATAACTTTTTAGTTAACGCTTCTTAAAAGGACCACCTTTTTTCTAAGTGAGGAGAACATTTTAATAATCCAAGTAACATTTTTCCACTATAAATAATCTTTTGTGCAATGGAAAGGTGAATAGCATTGGTAATTCTTGGAAGAATGAGATGGAAAATGTTCAAATCTCTGACTCGATTGCAGACTTTGGTATCTTGTTTGTGGCATTGACATCTTCTGAAAGAAGATCGTTTAGAAGAAACAACTGAGATATTAAAGCAATCTTGAGAAATCATCTGATTTCTCCTATGGCTCTGTAGGGTCATTGTTCTTTTTTTTTCAGTGCTATTTTGAAAGCAGTCAACCCGACATGACAAGGAATTCAACCGGTGTTAGAGAGAATGACAGAAAGTGAGTGAGGCTCAAAAGTCTGTGAGACTGTAAACACCAAGGTCTCGTTCAAGGTCTTCTCTTTGTTGCTTTGTGTCTTTGTGTTTGAAAGTGCGAGGAAGGGACGAGAGACAGAGTGAGAGAGTGTAAGAAAATAAAATGAGGGAAAGACGGATCAAGAAAAAGACAGACTGAAGGGAGAAAGAGAGGGAGCTAGCAGGTGGCCCATGGCCTGTTTTAGCCTGTTTCCTGTAATGAGCTGAGCTGTCTGTTGAGCACGGTGGGAGAGACGAAGATGTGGTACTCGTTTAGAAGCCGGTAGAGGACGGAAAGGTAGTGCTATTGGAGCAGTTCAAAAAGACAGACTTCCTCTCAGCTGGATCCTCCTGGATTGATGTGGGTGTTGCATTGGGCTGCTGATGTTAGTGTGTTCCATCATATGTATGTGGTACAACACAGTAGATTTTAAATCAGACAGTTAAACGCATCATATAAATTTTGCAGACCCTTGATATTGACAACCCGCCTAATAAAAATATTAAATAAATAAATGTTAAAAAGCTAAATCATTAAGTGCCATCATTTCACTAGAAGATATAGTTCTTTGTATGTATAATTTTATTATTAATATAAACTTTATTAACTCAAGACAGTACATAGAATAAATCATTATTGGGTTGATGATTAAAAAATATTAGGTAATTACCTGTAGGTTATGTATTTGTAAGATTTGAAGAACCTCAGACACTTTGATCTTCTGAGATACGGACAATATACACACACAGTGTATTAAAATGCAGACATCCGTTTCGACATCATCACTGAGAAAAGATGCGGGAAAAACTCCTTTCTCACCTATCCTTTTCATCCACTTCCTTCCCCTCACCCATTACACCTCACACATGTCACTCAGAATGGTCAATAGCAAAATATAATGTTCTACATAAATGCAAGTGATATTCACAGTCATGTTTGGTATCATTTGAATTGTCTCAGGGCGACTGGTACAATGGTCTTAATATTACAAGAAATATACTAAAAGTTAATACAGATCCTAAGAGTTTAGAGATATTTTGCTTACTGTAGAAGGTTTGCCATTCCCCAGTGTCTTTCATGCAAATTACCATCTGTCTCCAAAAGGTGTAAACTCTACTTGATTAATGCAAATTCCAATTGTTAGTTCCTGTCTCTATTTGAAGGATGTTTGTCTTGGTCTGAGTACTTAAAGAAATGTTGCAAAAAGATCAGGACGCTTCTGTAGCCAAATGAGCTCATAGTGTGGAGTGTCTATACACTCCATGCTATGTAATTTTCTGAAAGTCAGGTATGCATCTTTTACTCTTAGATTTATCTTTGAGAATTTGATGTCTTTGTATTGATTTGATTTAACTTGATATCTCTGAATTGACTAAGCATTTGGCATAATACATATTTACCTGACTGATAATAAATTGTTACATTTTAATTGATTCTGTTTACTCTTAAATGATTGATTCTAGTAGATTACGTTGTTTTCTTGTTACCGCATTTCTGCGTCAGAGTTGTAATGGACTAAAATCCAGTTGAGATGGAGCATAGGGCACACCAACTGGATCTTTAGAGTTCCGGCTAACACTTGGTATTAGTTCAAGTGTACTTAGGTTGTAAGGGCCAAAAGAGAATTTCCGTTTAGTTCAACTGAATGTTGTTTGACCCACCTAAATAGGGTGAGCCTAACCTCTGTTTACTGTAATGTTACTCTAGCTAAGTGTACATGGGAAACCATTGCACGACCAAACCAAAGCTATCAGAGAAAGTAATGTTAGTCGGCTTATTTCTTAGTAGTGGTTGTGACCTCTGACTAGAGACAATGTTGCTTTATTCAAGTGTGTACAGATTAGATTAGAGATTAGAGTCAGATTAGAGTTTAATAGAAACTAAATTACCTGGCACACCGAAAAGACTGAACTCACAGGAAACCTTCAGCCACCATTGGATACCTTCATTGGGCCAACTGGGTGGACCTAACATATTCATTCTAATGTTTTCATCTCACAGCTTTCCCATTGTTATCTTATCTGAGTGCAAAACAATGCTTGTAAAACAAGATGCCTAATAAATTTTGTCTCAAAGACTGCAGTGGTGGATATTTTTCAGTCACTCTTTCTGTAGGTTACATGGTTTTGCAAGTAGGTGGCGACAAGTGACTGTTTTTATGAGGGAGTCATTTGAATCATACAGTCAACTGATTTTTTACATTAGTTTAGGAGCAAACTGTGAGTCATGGAATCATTCACTGAAAATATTCATTCAGTACTATTCTTTCAGGAAAACACCTGTGTTTTATTGTTGCTTTGGAGTCGTTTGAGAATATTTTCATTGGTGGAGCAAAACTAACTGGCAGTACTGCTTCTAAAACATATCTATCTACTGTATCTATCTATCTGTCTGCCTGTCTGTCTCTCTATTTGTCTGTCTGTCTGTCTGTCTGTCTGAGCTTTCAGACTAGGTTCTCTCAAGACAAAGTTAGTTTACTCATGTAGTTATTGTTGTTATTAATTATATTAATTGTATTTATTAGTGCTTAATAAATCACCATTTTTTGGATTTTAGTTTCCTGTTCATCACATCTGCATTAATGTTAATGTTTGTTTCATTTAAACTTAATATCCATTTTTATAATGTCTCAAATTTTGTGTTTATGCGCTTTTGATCCACAACGAAGCCGCTATTTAATTAGACAGGCCCTCCTGAGGAGTACTCAAGCGAGAACGCTTAAAACCCTGCGAGCAACTATTGCGTATGCTTTTGTGAGACACGCACACACAGAGCTGTCTCAGTGTGAAATGTACTCGGAGGATTTATCTGCTAATTCAGTCTCCTGAGTGCAGGCGCCACACACATTCTGTTTATTTAGTCAGGATGAGGGCCTGTTACTGTGTGGCTAGAAGGATCAACAAAGGGCAGTTAGCGTACCACTCTCTCTCACCTGTTTGTCTTCTTCCTTTCCTTCAAACTAAGAGAGCAGTAGGACTAGACAGATGACTAGAGGGCATGCCCACTGTTTGACACCTGCTGTTTTCATTTTCCATCCCTTTATTTGTTTTCTCAGTTCCTGTCTTATGTCTTTCTTTCACACTTTTCTGGACTTCATGTTGTGGTGCACTGGGGTGCACTTGCTTTAATCTGTTGCCCGACTGACTGCTGTCATTCAACAGCAAGAAGGTCAGTAATACCTGGAGAAAACTTAGCTATGTGTTAGCATTTCCATTCATCGCAATGACAGTTGCTCGGCTAACTGGTGCAGGACACCTGCTGTTTTCAAACCTTGTGTTGTTTCAAACCTGTATGTATTTCTTTCTTCTGTGGAACATAGAAGAAGATGCTTTTGAAGAATGTTGGTAACCAAATGGTTTAGGGTCCCTTTGACCTCCGTTATATGGACAAAATAATACTATAAAAGTCAATGGGAACTGAAAATGTTTGATTGACAACATTCTTCAAAATTCATACAGGTTTGGAATGACATGAGGGTGAGTAAAGTATTTAAATTTTGGGGTGAACTATCTCTTTAATGAAATAAAAATACAGGAAAACAGCTTTAACAGTAGGGTACTGTATGGCACAGTGCAGTGTAAAGCCATGAAGAAGACATATGAGTTTTAAAAGCAAGCATATAATGAAATGTTTTGTTAATCGGAGCACAGCATGTATGGTTGTCCCACTGTGCATGGTGAACACTCATTATTAAAAATGTTCCTCTGGAATAATATCATTTTATTGGAGCCCTGGAGGGGCCTGCCTTTCTTTGTATACCCATTTTTGCCTTTTTTATGCCTATTTTTGTCCTGAGGTGATGTCATGCACGATTCTGCCCTCCCACAGAATACTTTCACCTCAGAACCCAAAACAATTCTATTGGCTAAAAGATGTTTTAACGGGTACTTTTTTCCAGTGCCTGATTTGTAATTGTCAAAAAAATTGCTTTGTTGAATTGTTGTCTGAACTATAACTGTAATTTGGCAATTAAAGTCTTATGTTATATGTCAACTATGTAGTGTATGTAACCAAAGCTATAAATGGTTAAATTTAAACATTTATTGTTACTTGTTTTTTTTTTCCACCTAAGTTATCTTGCTTGACTAAATGACTAACCTACCCGTAGATAGTAATGCATATTACTACACTACCATTCAAAAGTTTGGTTTGGACAGGAAGGTTTTTTTTTTTTTTTTTACGGGGTCCTATTATGCTCTTTTACAAAGTCTTGATTTTGTTTTGGGGGTGTACTAGAACAGGCTCTCATACTAGGTTGTTCAAAAAACACATTATTTTTCACATATTTTACATTATTACAACACCTCTCTCCCCAGTCTGGCATGAACGACTCGAATAGTTTGTGTATCAAATGAAGGCCCGCCTTCTGAAATACGAATGTGCTGTGATTGGTTAGCTGGGCCAGTGTGTGTTGTGATTGCAGCACTCGGCGCCTGGTCGGGAAATGTCATGTCCCTTATCATAGCCGCCTGCAAGCTTTAGTGTAAATATTGTGTCAAAATCAAATCAATTTGAGCGCGATTTAAACCCGGATGATTGTAACCACTCTAAGTTCGTCTGCCTTGGGAAAGCTAGCGTGTCTCAGACATAGTGATGATAACACTCGTTGCCTTCTCTAGTGCAGCTCAACCAGGTCTCATCCCATTCGTCGATATTTGTGATATCACAAATCCCGGAAAATATGCGTTGTAGTCCAAACGAGTCGTTCGTTGTAGTTTTTGAAAAGTGATTTCTGTTAAATAAAATGTCTCCTTTTGAAGTGGACTTTGAGCTTTGTAACTTTGCAGATCTTTTTTATGCTCAAACAGCAACATTACAGACTAACTAATGTTGAAAAAGCATAATAGGACCCCTTTAAATAAATTAATACTTTTATTCAGCGGGGAGGTTTTAAATTGATCAAAAGTATCAAAAGTAAAAGTAAAGTGACATTTATAATCTTACTGAGGATTTATATTTAAAAAAAAAAATGTTTTTGAACTTTCTATTCATCAAGTAGCCTAATCCTGAAAAATAAAAATGTATCACGGTTTCCACAAAAATACTAAGTGCACTCTTTTCAATATGAAGGATCATGTGACACTGAATACTGGAGTAATGATGCTGAAAATTCAGCTTTGCCATCACAGGAATAAATTGCATTTTAAAATATATGAAAATAGAAAACAGTTATTTAAAACTGTAATAATATTTCACATGATTACTGTTTTTGTTGTATTTTTTATAAAATAAAAGCAGCCTTCTTTCTTTTTTCTTTCTTCTATGATTTCAATGCAGTACTCTTTCTCAGGCCCTCGGCCACTTCTGCACTTCAAAGGGCAATTTGGTGATTAATCATGCGTGTTTGCCCTGCTGGTCCGTCCATCCATCTGTGTGTTTGAGCTCGGAATCCACACACATGAACTCACTGCTTCTGTAGCATGAGGTGAATAATAAACACTCAGTGTTTACATGCCAGTAATGAGTGTTTGCTTTAAACTAAACCAGACATGCCACTGTGTTCTTCACACAGACAGACTCTCTCTTCACGTCTGTCACAATCTCTTACAATCCTGACTGAATATATATTTTTATCAAGAATGGTCATTAAAAAGAAAATGTGCTTCACAAAAACTTATCAACACCTATGCCCTTGACACAAGATTGTCTCAATAGTTTTTCTTTTATGAAAGCTTAAGCATTACTCTAACCCACTGTTTAAACTGATGCATGTTTCTCATCCGCATAAAAAGTGTATTTATGCTGTATATTCCGCATAGGGTTTTTGCTCATCTCTCTGATCCTGAGAGAGTCGGGTGATAGTTTTGTGCTTTTGGCAAAGCATAAAGGGTTTTGTTTGGTTTGTCAGTCTGAATTGATCAGAAGTGTGGTCTCACCCTCCTCTTGAGGCCTCAGAGGAGCGGGGCACCTGACGGCCCGTCCACTATAATCATCTCAAGCTCAGCTTAGAATATACTACCTGCAGCATAGGGAAAAATCACCATAAAAAATACAACCACACAGCCCTTTATAGTCCCACAAACCAGAAACACTCACAATCATCGTTCTGAGACAAAGCAGCGTAGTAGTTTCAGTGTTTGATACCAACAAGTTTTGGTTCTTTGATACAGTATGTACACTACTGTTCAAATGTTTAGGGTTGGTAACATTTTTTAAATGTTTTTGAAAGTCTCTTATACTCACCAAGACTGCATTTATTTCATCAAAACTGCAGTTAAAACAGTAATATTGTGAAATATTATTGCAGTTTTAAATAACAGTTTTCTATTTAAATGTATTTTAAAATTGTATTTATTCATGTGATGGCAAAGTTGAATTTTCAGCAGTCATTACGCTAGTCTTCAGTGTCACATGATCCTTCAGAAATCATCCTAATATGCTGATTAGAGCACAGCTCATTTTAAAACACATTTTAAATGAATAGTTCAAACATTAACTAATGTCTTGTTGTATACCTATAGTAAATAATGACTGAATTTTCTTTTTTTTTTTGATGAACTATTTCTCTGTTGATGGGTCAAAAGTGCCAAATCTAGTTTGTTTGTGTGCATGCGTTATATTGGTAAACTAATTGTTCTTTCTTTTAAATTACTGCAGATGTGACTCTGAAAATCGCTACCTTGGCAACCCACTTAGAGGAACATGCTACTGTAAGTAACCCTCACTTCTCTCACACACAGACACATACATGGTGATATGGCTAACTATTATATCTTTCCATATTGTATTGCTAATGATCAGCAACACTAACCTAATGACACAGCCCTTAGGAAACTTAATGGCCAAATAAAAAGCAAAAAACCATTGTGATAGTCTCAATGTTGCTTAATTTTATGTAGCCAAAAAACAAACAAGCACAAAAACCATCACAAATATATTGTGAGGAAGTATTCAGTGTATCATCCAGCCCTACACACTCACACACATTACCTGTGTCAAACCTACATTTCACCCATGCACTTTCAGAGTCTTTATCCTGTGTTCACAAAGTAAACATTTACAGCACCTTCTGCAAGCACAGCAGATGGAAGTGTTTCCTTCTAACCCCTCATCAGGACTCCATCACACAAGCATTCATCTGTTCTCAGTGGTATAACGCCACTTGTGTTGTTCATCTTGGCTTCTGTCTGCTGTATCTTTATGTGTAAATGTGTGCACTGTGTGTGAGGGAATCTTATTTGTCGACCTTGTCGCTAAATGCCAAGAGCTTAGCCTAAAGCAAAACACGTGTGCTCTTGGCTTCGGATTAGTTTCACATGGTGCTTATTTGGCCAGATTTAAAGAGGTTTAGGTTCTCAATACAGTTGTTTGTGATGGATTTCAGAGAAAGGCTGTGTTCTGTTGATGTTGTTAAACAAAATGGCTTGTGACTGGAAACAGTTGGGACAGACTTTTTGAGGATAATAATCATATATGCCCTTGAGTGACGACATTGCTTTTGAAGTGAGACTTCCAAACAGTTACCTGTTCATTCTGCACATTTATTGATTTGTTTTTTGTTTGGCAGAGTTAATATGGATGAATCTCATAAAAACCCAGTGTTAATTATGCAGATTAAAAATCTGGAAAAGGTGATTTTCATTATTGTTTCACAGTAGTGAGAATGAGATATGTTTTGCATTACATTAATAGGAGTGTGTGGAGGAATTATGTTTAATTGCTGTCAGTACTAAAAAAATAAGACACTGAATCTTATTCAGAATCATTTTCTGCAGCCATGACATGGACATTCACTCAGGTAATTTGTTATCCCACCTAAGTAGGGGCTTCTATTCAATTTTCAAAAAAGTGAAAGCGACCTGCATGTCCTCAAGCCACAATCACAGATTCTGACTTAAAGTGCCTCAGATAGATATCTGAAGGTCAGAGAGTGCAGTGGGCAAGCAGTCAGGTTTGATTCAACTCCCATACATCTGCTGCTATAAAATTCTGTACAAATCACACACAACTTCCTGTATGATTTAAAGGTAGGAGGACTGGACTGACTTTATGCTTTTTTTAGAGCAAAAGTGGTGTTCTCTCGTAAAGAAGCTTCTTTTAAAACAAAAGTCATCTCATGTTCTTGATTAACAGTAATGTTCCCATATCAAAACTGCTTGAGCATTTAAACCCCTGATGTGAATACACCTTGCAAGCCACTTTGGATATAAATATTAAAATATTTTTCCATTGTGTTTACAGGGTAAACAATTTATTTTATTTCCTTATATTTTATTTTTATTCTATTTTGTAATGAAAGGACTTTATATTTTTTGACTATTTTCACAGGTGCCACTAATGCATGTCCAGAATGTGCATCAGTTACAATGTACAAGTTGTTGTTTTTACGCCCTCAATTTTTAGCACAATTTATTACTATTATTATTATTTTTAACTTAAGAATGAAATCCCGAATCCCTTGAGCACTGTTACTCTTACATGTTGTGAACATGTGCACCACTCACTGTGCCACAACTCTAGTCAACATTAGTTATTATGTGATTACAAGCAACAATTTTGCAGTAATCCATGATGTTTATGTCAAGCTGTTGTGCTTTGTATCTCTAGCTCTGCCTGCTTAGCATTCTCTGTCTATCACAGAAAATCTCTGTCTCACACACAGTATAGATTTAGTTTACATTCAGAGCACTAGATGGCAGCCTTACAGCTCTAGTACTAGTCCAGTTTTCAAGATTTAACAGTTCAGAGCGGTCATAACTTCATCCGTCCACAAAATAGGAAAAGATATACAGAAAATGGCACAGCCACAGAACAGAACCATCATCTTCAGAAGCAGCAGACACAGGTTCTCTTGAAAATGACTGAGAGCTCATCCACACAAACTTCAAGACAGCAGGAAATTAAACTAAGTCAGTACTCAAAGAAAAAAGAAAGAAAGAAGCTGTTCTAAATCATTACTCTTGTCACTACCACTTTCCCAGAAATTCCATCCCAGACCAGATTTGACCAACCAAACCAGGCTTACGTAAACAGCCCTTCAATGCCACCAGTGAATGTTTTTTAAACTAAGCTCCATTTGATTACAGTCTCCGATAAGCAGAGCACATCCAGACAGCCCATTTATTTTAATGGACGCAAAATCATCAGTAGGTGATCCATTCTGTTCTTAGCTATTTGTGTGACTCTTGCTTCTAAACACTTTTTCTTTTTTTTCTTTTTTTGTTGGTTACCCAGACATTTGTGTTATCTACTGCACTACAAAGGCAAAAGGTGCCTTGTGGCAGAAAGGTTCTCAGTATTATGATTAATCAACACACATAAGAGATGACTGTGTGTCAAAGGCACGTGTGAGGGGTTTGCAAGGCTTTTATGAGCAGATCAGACTCGCTTTCCCTGTATATAGGAGGATTTATTACCAATGCATTATTTATAATTGACCTCCCCTCTAGTCTCTGCAGCACAATACTGTTATATCACTTCATGATTGATAGCGCACTGCATCATATCCTCCTGTGGTCAACAAATCCTTTCAAGCATCCCCCTTCTTTCCAGCTGAAATGAAACACGAATTATAAAGAGGATTCCCATTGGATGTTCTGTTGTAAAATGCAGATAAATACACACGTGACTGTACATTCTAAAATTCTGTCAATTACGCACCCTTATGTTGTTTCTCACAAAAGAAAAAAAGGGTACAAAATAAGCTTTTTTATTTGATTTTTTTTTTCTAAATGAACCAATAAGTTTTAGAGTTGACTTTAAATTTGCCACTAAAATGGACTATTCCTTATATTTTTTGAGCTGTCTGAATTTGCAAACCATAAGATAGTGGTTCCCCCAATTTTTTTGTCAGTTAAACCGCTTAAATGTAAAATATGTACTTGAAGTATACCGCCTGAGATTCTAAGATAATATATTTAAATAATTTAATTTTAAATTAACGTTCACTGTTCTCTGATGTCGGTTAATGGTCACAATGGTGTTTTAGAAACCTTATCAAATTAAATAATAATAATTATTATTATTATTATTATTGTGAGTTTTATCTTACCAAAAATACTTTTGACTTACCAATAAATATATATGTATATATTGAAATAGCTCACAGATCACATTGAATGATTCTTTCACTGAATGGATGATCCAGGCAGCAACTCACTGAATATATATATACACACAATATTAATAATTATGTCTCACATCACTTTCAGATGTTCAAACCCTCAAGCTTTTAACATTTCAAGCCTCACACTTTTATTTTGGTGGAATATTGGTGAAATGAAGTAAACTTCTGTCCACTATAATGTTATAAATTATGTAATGTGAAAAAGTCAACCTGGCACACGCTGTGTTCCCAAATGCACGTTAAACTCACAGCACATGGCGTAAGGCATCTGATATCAGTCATGGTTAGTTAAAATAACCTCTGTGGTATCTATGATTACTCTCAAGTTCAGATTAAAGCATCTGTTCTTCTTCATTTCATACTCCCTGTATGGTGTACTAAATGCTAAAGTGTACACTGCAGCTGGCCTGCAATCTCTCTCACAGTCAAACACATATAAACACACACATCCCAGCAACCACAAGCAGCACCTCACACTCCCAGCATCCAGCTGTTATCTCTTACTAGCACTGCTCCCATCACTCTGTCACTATGGATTTCATCACACATGTGCACTGATTCAGTTGTCCGGCTTCAACTATGCGGGGCGGACACACTCACTAATTTGACCAATTAAAGCCATGGAGGAGAGGCAATTCGGAGCGAGACAAGTCTAACTCCCCAAGGGAACGTCAGTGACATTTAACCACTGACTGGGATTGATGTTTACGCTTCGGCTTTGTAACAGGCTAATTCGACCAGCCTTGAACACACTAATGTATGTTATCACAAGGAGAAAAATCAAGGGCCATCAAACATGGTAATACTAATGATGACGATAAATGCACTTACCGTAACGGTAATTGAATGTCTCCTTGACTAACGCAACGGATTGCTATTTATTACAGTCTGACCTCCAGTGTCATTAGGGTCATATTGCAATTGCCATATACATGATGATAAATGTTGTGCAGTCAAAACTGTCATCAATTTGTTGTCTTTATCATAATAGAAGTCATATTTACCATGTTGTATCATATTCTAATAGTACATAGCAGTGGTGGACTGTAATAAAGTAATTTTTACTGTACTTTACTGTAATTTCACACTATTAGAGTTGTATTATTCTTTTGGAAAATCTTTTCTTTTCTACATTTTTGCTCCATTAAATTTCAGGGGGAAAAAACATAAAACTTCATATAAATCCATTGAAGAAATCAAGGCCTGCTTGAATGTTATTTCCAATTTGTGTACAAATCATTCTTTTGAGTCAGTTCTTTTCTGTGAACTTATTAAAATAGCTCACAGATCACATCGAACGATTCTTTCACTAACTGAATGGATGATCCAGGCAGCAACTCACTGAATTTGACATATCTGACTCAAAATTCAGCTTTGCAATCATAGGAAAAAGAAACCCAAATATATTAAAACAGAAAATTGCTATCTTAAATTTTTGTAATATTTCACAATATTAATGTTTTGACTCTTATTTTTGATCGAATAAATGCCTTGGTGTGTATGAAAGACTAAAACAAATAAATAAATAAATAAATCTTACCAACCCCAAACTTTTGAACCATATTGTACTTTAACTCAAGTCCATGATTCGTTAAAGACAGCTCTGAAACTCTTAACAATGAAAAGATATTAAGAACCCCTAAAAAGATAATTATGCCTGACACACTGATCGACAGCTAACTTCCTTCAGCCTGAATCAAAGCCATAACTACTGTTTTAAACACATTCCCAAATGAGTGTCCCACCAGCCAGACAGACACTAGCAGACATCCTCAGGCCCCTCATCAAAAACTAATCAGGCATTCTGCCTAGACAGCTAAATACTTTGTCAGACTGTTTTGTGCTTGCACACAAAGGCACTTTTATTTGGACATCTAAGGGCCTATCTTATTTTCTTAAAATAATTGTATTGGCTTTAAGCCTCAGATGTAGGTATCTTTCTCCAATCAAGACAATGTTACAGTGCATGAGGATGAAATAGGATTTTCAAGCTTTGAAGGCAATCAATCCAGAACCACTAATGTCAATTGATTCTTTCTATTTATGCCTCTTTAAAATATAATAAGGGCTTTCAAATGAAGTCACTACAGATAGTCAGTGATAATGGAGATGTTGGTTGATATTGTGCCCAGATTATTTGTCACTCTATATGATAGTCAAGTTAAGTGCATTCAAGCTGTGTACTGCACAATTTGGCAGAACAAAAAGTTACATATCATGCATACACTGCGCATACTGCAAAAATAGTAGTATGCCATTCAAAACATGCAAAATTACTACAATTAAGATTGTATTTTGAGTTTTGGTACACATGAGCAAAAAAGCATTTCTATCATGACAACTCTCTGAAGATTTTAGCATGGTAATGGATATCACACTGTTAATGTATTTGGCGGAATAGATCTGCTACACTGCTGAATTGCTGCTGCTGTTGGTTATTGCTGTTGTTGTAGATTATTGCTGCTGCTGCTGCTGCAAGTACAGGAACTTGCTACTGCCAATACATACGCCGATACGGTGCTGTGAATATTTAAAGGGGTCATATGATGCGATTTCATTTTTTCCTTTCTCTTTGGAGTGTTACAAGCTCTTAGTGCATAAAGAAGATCTGTAAAGTTGCAAAGACTAAAGTCTCAAATCCAAAGAGATATTCTTTATAAAAGTTAAGAGTTAACCACGCCTACCTAAAACGGCTCGTTCCAGAGGAACTCTGAAAGTGCGCTGTGAAATGCTCTAGTGAATGCTAATCAGCCATTTAAATGTAAAGCAGCAAGCTCTTTTGCTGCAAATGCAACATGAACCAATCAGCTTGTGCCAAGTAGTTTAATGCCGTGAATGTCATCAGTTTGCATTAGGGACCCGTCAGACTGCGCCATCTAGAGTTTCATGACAGAACTTGGCATTTAGCTACAGCATACCTGCTAAATAATTTGTATACATGAATATCTGACCTTATATTATCAGGTATGTTTAGCTAAATCATGTGCTTTTGTTATGCATACATGTCTACAGTGCAAAAAACTCTGTACACACGCACACACATATATACATATATATATATATATATATATATATGTGTGTGTGTGTGTGTGTGTGTGTATGTGTATATATATATATATATATATATAATTTGATACTTTGTTTCAGCTTATTATTTAAGGGCAGTGTGCCATTTTCTTTCCTGCTTCTAAAAAAGACAACTCCAGATGTCCCTAACTCTACGCTGTTCTCATTACCGCCAGCAAGGTGTTCCAAAATTGAGGATGATAACGTTTATGGTAAAAGACATTAAATAAAATACCTAGATCTCATTTGCCAGGGATGGCTTTCTGTTATTGCTTCATTTCAGACCTCCGAACCTGGAAATGAAATGTGTTCTGCAGGATGTTTAGAGGAAAATATACTTTGGCTGGATGAGACTGTTATTTGAGATTCCTGTAATAGCTTTATTGAATTATGTATTGTAAATAAATGTGTGTTTTTCATAACCAGAGCATGCCACGAGATGACAGTGATGTTGTCGGTTGTAATCAGAACGTCCTCTTTTGGCTTCTTATGTATGTTTTGTTTTATAAAATGATGGTGAAAATATTCCAGAGTTCATGAAAGGTTAATAACCTCATATGTTAATAATTTTTTTATCCCTCTGAAATAGAATAGCAGCACATGTTTTCATACAATTTTGCTGGATTAAATTACCACAAAATAACCACATTATTTAGTTTTCTAAGGGGAAATTTGATGTACTGGCTAAATTTGTACAATTAATTGGCTTATTATAGCTGAATGAATGCAAAAATGTTGGAGTCAGTGAAAATATTTAATTGTATTGTTATTTAGGTTTGTTTAATATTAACATTGTGCTTGATGATCGCTTGATAAGCATTCCCTCATGCACACATGTACAGTCATGCAAGTGAACACAGATGCACACTCAAAAGTAGTAATATCATCACAGCAGGAAGTCTAAAAGAGTGGGCAATAAATAGCTCTAAGTGTCCTCTCAAGCACCATAGACATAACTACATGTATATCCTACAAACCAAAGCAGCCTGTTGATCTCCCTTTTAGATTTTCCGCTCTTATTATCCCCTTCACGGGATGGAAAAACTCTCTGAAGTTTACCAAAAGACCCTTATGGGATAAACATAGCTTTGCTGTGTACCTGGGGCAAGAACAAGCAGAAAAAGAGAGAGAGAACCTGCAAGAATCTCTATTTCTATGACAACGGAGGGTACTGAGTGGTCAGAGGAAGAGATAAGCTCAAGATGGCTGCTTTGATCTGATCTGCGGTAATTCTACTTCTCTCTGTGGTTTGTGGAATGAACACGGCTATTTGTTAAAGCTAATATCCGTTCGTTTCGCTCGCTTTCTGTGAACATCTCCCAGTATGCTATGGTTTAGTGTGAATTTGCTGCGTCATGCATGGATATGCAGAGATAAACATCTTGTGAACAAGGCCTGGTAGTTTTTCTTGGATTGGTGTGGGATCAGAAAGAGTTTGATTTGTTTTGCTAGATTGCAAATGCTCATTTAAGGGTTGATGACGTGTTATCAAGGTCATGATGATTTAGATTAGCAATAAATTGAACTGTAATCACAAAAAACACCATTATTTTTTAATGAAAAAAAAATTACTCATTGTTAAGTGTTTTTAATCTATAAAAGGTTCTGTCGATTTCTGAAAGGTCATAAATGATAACTAGAATCCAGCGAAAGCTTTTTCATCTTTTTGTGCAATAATGTCAATGACAGTTCAGTGTTTTCTTCCCTCGGCAGAGTTTATATTAATTTTGACCCGTTGGACAATCAAATCAATCCTCAGCCTTCCTCTGCCTGTTGCTATTTATCATATGCCTTGTTCACAATTGAATTGGACAAGTTGACCTTTAGTTGCTCGTGCAGATGTGAGCTGTCAAAAAGTCCTTCATATCACAACTGCTTCTCTCTCCCAATGAGTTTGTTTTACTTTGAAGAATAGCTGTGATTGCCATGATGTTGTGATTTCAACATGACATGAACATGAAGAATTTTTGCCAAGGAATCACTTTCTAACTAACATAATCATGATTTATATGCTGAAACAATTTAAATATAAATTCCAAATACAATTTATGTGTGTGTGTGTGTGTGTGTTTGTTTTTTTCTCCACCTGACTAGATAATCTTCTGATAGACTACCAGTTTACCTTTAGTCTGCTTCAGGAGGATGATCAGCATTACACAGCCATTAACTTCATGGCGACTCCGGAAGAGGTCAGTGAATTTGCATCGTGTTCACAAATGAAATGGGCATGAGCAATTTGTATGTGATTTTGTGTATTCTAGGGATGCACGATATTGGATTTTTGCCGATATCCGATATTATTCAACTCATTTTGACCGATACCGATATATTTCCTTTGGTTTGGAAACAACACCAAGTCTCTCCTGTGCAGAAATTATAAGCAAAATATTTTACATGTTGGTTAGTTTTTAACAAGAACTTATTTGTTAGAATTAAATAAACAACAATGAAGGTTTTTTTTGACAGTACATTGAAGCTTTAACTAGGGGTGCTCCGATCAGGATTTTTGAGGCCGATCGTCGATCACAGAAAGCAGTATCTGCCGATATCGATCACCGATACAGATCTTTTTAAAGCCTTCTTTTTTATCATTTACAATTCTTTTTTTACACAGTGCAGTGATCTTTCACAGACACGTTTAAACACAATAAATATAAGCAATACATTATTCAATGCTTTTTACTTTTGCATTTACTTCTAGATTTATATATTACGTTGCTCAAGCAAGTGGCAAAACATTTAAACTACTTTTCTTACGTTATC
>NW_015667306.1:2532407-2543498 GCF_001515625.1 Sinocyclocheilus rhinocerous
TGCAGACGCACCGCTCCTGAACGCACTGCCGGACCGCAACCGTGTGCAGTGAACGCTTTAATCCGTTAACATGAGCACGGAAAAAATACGCACCACATTTGCACTGCAAACAGAGTAATGTGAACCTGGCTTTATGTGTGTGCGCTGCGAGTGTGCATGAGCGCACGGTCTCCAGGAGAGCGCGCGAGCACTGAATGGTTAAACACTGGCAAGAATTAAAAAGTAATGCAATTTATAAACTTTACGATGACGATTTCATGACAATGTGACACTGCCTCGATTGTACAAGTGACAATTCCTGTGTCAACTAGAGACTGAGCCGGTGCTGCTGCATGTCATGCCAAACTTCTCACGGCAGGCGCGTCATTAGCTTGAGATTGTTTTTTTGAGATCGGCCTTTTTAGAGACCGCCGATCAATCATCCCAAAGCAATTATCGGCCGATAGTGATCGGTAGCGGATCAATCTGGGCACCCCTATTTTTAGCACAGAAATACTCCATCATACGTCCAAATTGTTTTATAAAATTTTGTCCATGCTTAACAGTGTAAACAACTCTGAATGCATGAAACGGCATTGTACCCCCCTTTAAGTCGCTGGGGTATATTTGTAGCAATCATGGACCGGATACGTAACAGATGCAGTGTTAACCCTAACATTTTATTTTAATATTTAACATTTGTAGATGGTCTTAAGTAAATGAGCTGTAAAAATTCTGAAAATCTTTTAGAGCTTATGATTTGTTTAAAAACATAAAATAATTACACATTAATGAATAAATCAGTATATATAAAATACATTTTCAAGTGTCATGTTTGATTTTTTTTCATGTAAGCTATGGCTTCTGACCTTTAAATCAAAACATACTCATTATTTTATGACATCAATTACTGCTTCATTTAATTCAGAAACAGTCTAAATGTTATTTTAGTAGGCTATTTTACTTTTAAATTAATTAGAAGTAGGCCAACAGCTCCCCCTACAGATTAAAACTCCTTACCGAACGGCCTTTAAGACCTGGGGGAGGCTGCCGCTGCTGCCACTGCACGTGCTATTACTGTTTACTCTATCACACCCCGAATGCTCATTCTGTACGTGCTTTCACAGATTAAATGCAGCACAATCTAATCATCATTCAGACAAAAATTTGCTTCAAGAATAAGCCACACTGCTGACGGGATCTAATCACTAGCACACCCTGAGCACATGTGAGTTAAGGTATTCCTTTTATTGGCAAGACATATCGGCATAATTTTTCATATCGGCCGATGCCGATATTTACATTTAAAGTCATTATTGGCCGATTCTGATATCAGTCCGATAATATTGTGCAACCCTAGTGTATTCCCAAAAAAACATGTTTGCAGAGCCCAAATTTGTGTCCTAAGCAGACGTAATATGTCAGGTTTCCTGCAACAAGCCATTTTTTGTCCACACTTAATGCGAAATTACTATGTGGCATAACAGTCACAGGCAATAAGTTGATGGTTACTACACTTTTATGTGGAGCAGGATTTTCAAATGATCAGATTTCATTCAGTAAATTATTGTGAGAATTAAATGATATATTAAAGGAATTAGAATATAATATTATAACCTATTATTCTAAATTTAACCCTTATGCTGTGCTGAAAATCCTGTACCTAATTTGCTGCGGCTGGCCTTTTAAAAATGTATCCAATATTTGGGAATAATATAGCACAAGAGGAAATCTATGCTATTTTTTTGATGAGCTATTTTTTTGTAGGCAGAACATTTTTGACTGAGAGCACCACAAGTGCAGCAAAAATAAAATAAAATAAATAAATAAAACACTGACACAGCATTTTCAGGAGATGACTGGAGCACACAACATGATGGTTAAAAAGAAGTCAACATTATTGTTAATAATATGATAAAAAAATACTGTGAACTTTTTATTGCAGCTAAATATTTTTGTTGTTGTTGTCATGTTGTTTGTTTTGCAGACCAATAAGAACCTTGATATGTCAATTAATGCGTCTAACAATTTCAACCTCACCATAACATGGTCTATTGGCTCAACAGGTAAAGTATTTCATGCTATTGTATTTCATGTAATATTTCAGAATAAAATGAAATCCCAAAAGAAAGAATTACTTTGTGAAATAGTCCTGGCTGAACAAAGTAAGTATAGGAACGCTATGTGAATCTGTTTGTCAGGGCATTCATAAAATGCTTTTGATTTCAATTAAGATAAACAGGCAGTGCTCTTGCACAGGCAAATGCCTAAGTGAAATTGTTTTTCATTTTGTTGCTGTTTGAATAAACCTTTAGGACAAGCAGATATGTGGAGAAGTGTTATAGATATATGCCCTATAGACGCAGATAAACCAGACTCCCAATGATCACTAGACAAGTGTGAGAGCATATTTATAGAAGTATTTAAGACTGAGCTCAAAAGAGTGGTTAATGGAAAAGTCACATTTTGCATTGTGATGAATTGCTAATAACTAAAATAAATCAGTTTTTCTTTCTGTCATACTTAATGGAACAGCCTCTGAATGGGTCATCTGGGAATCATCAGTATAGACTGACTGATGTTCATTTTCATTTGTGGTTCGAGATTTGCTGTTTTATGATAGACCTTGTATTCACTATTAACATTTAATCTGTTCAAATGTTTCGAGAAGCGGCAAGAAGCTTGAAGTTTTTAGGCTTTTTTTCATGATAGTTTCACTATTGATCCTGTTGGTATTCAAGTACAGTTCCTTACAATGGCTTTATTCAGATGCATTATTCAGATGTTTTATAGTTGCGGGGTTGATCAGAATGTTATGCCATATTTAATCTTGCAGAAGGTTTTGTATACGGGCGTTGTTGTTGGCTGACGTGCACTTTGCTGATGCTGTGTTTTGTGTCCCTGCAGCGGGTATGATCTCCGGGGAGGAATTCCCCATAGTGTCCAAGACTAACATCAAAGAATACAGAGACAGCTTCTCCTCTGAGACGTTCTCCTTCCTTGCAAATCCCAACATCACTTTCCATGTTTATGTCAGCAACTTTTCATGGCCAATCAAAATACAGGTAAGATCAGCTGCCAGGTGTACGTTTTATTTAGTCCAGTCCAAAACAGCCTTTTCTTATTTATCAAGTACAGGGGTTGAACAAAATAATGTGAACACCTGGGAAATAGGCAGTATTTCTTTATTAAAGTGTTTACCACTATTTGCCTTTAATACACCTTCTAACCTTCATCGAATAGATTCATACAACTTTCAAATAGTCTACAATTGAATGTTGTCTATCAGAACGTCTGCCAGTTGCTTCAGAGATGTTGAAGGAGGGAATCTGCTCTTCACTCTTCTCTCCAAATCTGCCCACAGTGGTTTGATAATGTTCAAGTCAGGTGATTTGTCTGGTCAGGACAGATGTTGAAGTTCATCTTGGTGCTTCAACTGTCCAGGTTTTATGATCATAACACCATCCTTTTTCTTTTAGCATTGCTGACCATGATTGGCTTTGTGAAGTTCTCTGTGGTCAGTTTTAGTGAAAACAAGGTCTTCAATGTGAATAATGAGGTTTGCTCTTACTTTGTTGCAGTAGTTTTGTGTTTCTTTGGACACAATCCTTTTACGGTCCCTATAATTCACTTGCGGATTTCGCCCCCTATTTTTTTTATTTTATTTTTTTTGCTGATGAAGTCTTGCCATGCTTTGTGTACATAGTCAAAATGGTAAATACTGTTGTTCTTAAAACTCCAAACTATCTGGCCCTTAAAGTTACAGAAGATCCTGTTAAGAGGGGTTACCCTGATTTGCCCTTTTTGGAAGTCTAACACATCACCCATTTAATCCATAACTTAAACTACACTCATATACAACCTGGACAATATAGACAATGAAAAGATAAATAAAAGATACTCACAATGTTTGTTTTTTTCACTGTTGTCTACACAGATAATCTGAATCCTTATAATAATAGGTGTTCACATTATTTTGTCCAACCCAAAACCTGAAATATTGATTTATATGCATACAGTACATATACAAATTTTATTTCATACAAAATGGCTTATTAGATATAAACGCATAAAAGGAAAAAAACAACAAGTTCAGTTTCAGCTCAATCCCTCAGTTTGAGATTTGAAACTGCTTTTCTTGGAGCTAATATGACATATTGTTACATGCCAAACTGTTGACGGATGAGCTTTTTATTTTGATATATTAAATATGGTAAATTATAAAGTTGTAAACTGGTTACATTTTTGTTGAGATTTTCTGACTTTGATCAAAACAGCATTATGATCATCAATACCTTCATCACAATAGACCACAACAACAAATTACTGTAAATATCATCCATGAAATTTGTTTTTGATTTCAAGTCAGGCTCTCTAAGCCCTCGTGTCTAAATAGGGCACTGAGAAAAAAACATTATGAAGTGTGTTATGCAAAAATAATATGTTTAATGATCCATGAGTCCGCTTTGTGCTCATCAATTTAGAAAAGCACTGACAAACTGTACAAAATATCTTCATTCTCTCAGTATTCTCATTTATGAACTAAAGACCATTTTTAAATACTTGTGCTTTTTAATGTCCATTGCATTCTGAGTTTAGATAATCCTGAGAAATCTGGTTTAACTCATATTTTTAAGGTCATGTTTGTTATTGTCTGTGTGAGAGAAAAAAAGGGGGGTTTGTGTCAGTGAACTGATGTGCCTTTTCATGGCAATGTCTGTGTTGAATATGCATATTTCTAGTTCTGGAATATTCTATTGCATTCGATTTCAGTATGAACGACATGAAATTGAAATACACTACCATTAAAAAGTTTAATGTCTTTACTTTATGTTTTGAAAGAAGTTTCTTAAGCTTACCTAGGCTTTATAAATGTGATCAAAAATACAGTAAAAAACACTAATATTGTGAAATATTATTACAATTAAAAATAACCATTTTCTATTTTAAACTATTTTAAAATGCAATTTATTCCTGTGATGGTAAAGCTGAATTTTCTACAGTCATTACTCCGGTCTTCAGTGTCCCATTATCCTTCAGAAATCATTCTAATATGCTTGATTTGCTGCTCAAGTAACATTTCTTATCATTTCACTCTGCTCTCTGGGGTTATCGCCCCAGTCTCAGGATGACATCAGCTTAGAGCTGAGGGCTGGTTAGGGGGCAGAGCATGAGGGGATCTGTCCATCCTACTGGAACAGACTTATATTTAGTTTGTCACTGTAATCCTGTACCTCACCCCTACGGTATTTTTCAGTCCACATTCACAGCCGGTTGCTCTACTCAACCCTTTTTATATTTATTTATATATTTATTTTTAAATGAAGAATTAGTACTTGCAAATGAGAAGAATTTCCAGCAAACTAGATTTTGTGCTGAAGTTTAGTATCCAGTTTTGTTTTGGTTTTAATCACCCATTAATCAAATTTAATGTTGTTCAGTGGAAGGGGATAGTGACATTACTGTCATTTATTGTCAATAATTGGATTATGCCAATAGCTGAACATATGATAGCATATGAAACCATAATGATGATTGTTGCTGTTTATATAATCATTATGCATGAATGTTTTTTGCCACCTCAGTGTCAATATCATCTTAAAGGAACAGCACACATGTAGTGTTTAATCTGCAAAACCTGGACCAGTTTTCAGTTTACTCTGGATAGTAACTACCTGTTTAGATAAGAAAAGACTGTGTTTGACCAACATCTTAAGTGACCACTTTTTGGACACAGTGTAGAGACATTGGGCTGTCTGTGTGCAATGCTGATTTGAGTCTACTTTGATACACTTGTCGTGCATCCTCGGTTCTCTTCCTTTATTCTTGTGAATACAAACAAGGATTATCTAAAAAAGATCAATAAATTAAAAATCAAAAAGTGTTTATAATACTCTAACAATAAGCAACAATACTTATTCTGACTGATATTATATCTGACTGGATAGATTTCCATGTTGAATGGCCATTTTGTCGCAGCCATTCTGGACCGAGGAGTGGAGGGTGATTTGATTTTCTCTACACACACGTCACTTATTTTCCCCAGTCCTGTGGACATCATTAAATAGAATGCCTTTGGTAATCTCATTTCTAACAGACAGTTTGCGGTCTACGTCAGCCTCTGTTCATTTCAAACATCTGTGCGAGTCTCTTTGGATAAAGGGAAAATTGAAACGGTTAGCCAGAAACACAGTGCCATATCTGTTGATAGCTTTATCACAGCAGATTGGCTTTCATGGGGTTGAAAGAGGATAAGTAAAGCTAAGTGCTCAGTGCTCCTGAATACGAGAAGGCCATGACGGCAGAGATTGCTTCATATGCTGTGTCTATTCTCACTCGTTCTCTCATTCATATTACCTGTGCAGTGAATGCTCCATGGTTCCTTTTGTGGAGAAGGAATGGGAAGAAAAAGAGCAAAACTGGCTCTGATGTGAATACTATGAGGGAAAAAAATAATATATCCCCTGAAAAAAAGTTTTTTTCAGCAGTAATGTCAATTCAGTATAAACCACAGATGCAAGGCCTTAGATCACCAAAACTTGACATTGTCGCTTGATTTGATGCCAGATGTATATTATGAGTATGTATGATTTAGCATTATGTCATACAAGCATACAATTAGTTTATTCCACCTCAGTTAATATAGGTGAGCCACATTTCTGAATGTAACTGATTATAAATATGAAGCTCATTTGAATATTGGAGGTATGCATAATATTCAACTAATATCTTACTGCAGTCATTAGGTTCTGTCATGAATATGTTAATGTACCTTCTGCAGATATTCATGCTCTCTCTCTCTCTCTCTCTCTCTCTCTCTTTCTGCATGTTGCTCTGCCATCTCTTTGTCCCACACATCCAGTTCAAGAAGTCAGATATAATACTAATATACTAGGGCTGTGCGATATTGAAGAAGAATGCGATATGCGATACCTTGTTAAAAAATGCGATATTCGATATGCGATACGATATTGCTTAAAGTGTGCATATACTAGGGCTGTGCGATATTGAAGAAGAATGCGATATGCGATACCTTGTTAAAAATGCGATATTCGATATGCGATAGGACATTGCGATATGCATATTGCGATATTTCGATAATTTCGATATATCGTGCAGCCCTATCATATACCCTTTCTAACTCTTTTAATATTCTTGGGAAAGGTAGAGGAGTATCTATTTCTACCCTTTCCCATGCACTCAACCACAAAGCAAACTTGTTTTTTTCCCCCTTTTGCAACAGCATGTTGTTCACTGACCATTGCTGAGGTTAGCAGTGTCCTCTCCTCACCCCAGCTCTTGATATTCTCCTTAGAGAATTGTTGTATTTGCCTTTAACAGCTCCCTGTGCTTTTATGTGCAGGCCTCACAGACTCTCTGATTCACCCTGATTCTGTTTTGCCTCAGAATTCTTGGTCCTCAGAGGTGGTATTGAACTTTAAAAAGCACATGCACTCAATAATCACTTAGCCTCTGATCTTTGTACAATTATGGTGTAGTGGTGGACACTTTTACACTAACACTAAAATGCTAATTCTCATGAGCTCTCATGGTCTCTGTGCTTCTGAACTACAGTTTCAACCTATTTCTAATGTTCCCCTTTACACTTTACGTTAGTACTTATAATATAGTACTAAGTTAGTACTTATATACTGTAAGATTAGGTGTAACGGTGTCTGAAAAGAGTTTGTGCAGAATTTGACATTTTTACAGTTTCATTCTTCTTTCTACAGAAAATTACAAAATTAATTTGATAAATTTTTATCTATTGACAGCCATAATTTAGTTTCTCTTCAGGTTTATACATTTAACATTAACAGTGGGTAGAGCTGAATGCAGTGTCAATTAAAAGAAGAAAGAAAGAAAAAAGCCAGATTTTAATTAATTTATTTTTGTAACATTTTTTTTTGGAATGGGGTCCATCACTTTTTGGCATCAGAAAGTTTGAAAAACCCTTGCTTAGTACTTGAGTAGTAAAATGTTTGATAGATCAACCATAGTTTCATCAGTATTCCATATGTTTGGTCTCTACTTATTATTTTTTATTTTCATTTTTATTTCATTTTTAAAGTCCTCAATATGGTTTATTGACATTGTGTAAAGAATCAGCTTTTATGCAGCTGTGCACATTAGTTTATGTAAGACTGCAATTTGAGATCATTCTGTAGCTACAATCGAGGAGGAAAATTACCTTCTGAATGATGCCTCTAGTCTGCAAATGGTCATGCATTCACCATTAAGCCAACAACATGACAGAAAACAAGAAACAACATTTCTTGATTTGCTATTAGCTCCTTTCTTGTAACGTGCACAAGGCCTTTGCAAGTGCAGCTCCATTCTAGTGCATTAGCAAACATATTTTCTGACAGATTTAAAGTTTCATGAAAGTGGGCCTGTTTTCAACAAACTTTTCTAGAGTGTTTTTCCTGCCAAACTGTTCCTTCGCATTGCATTGGGCAGCAGCTAAATGTAAATTAGATGTATACGAAAGCATTTTTGGATAATTGGATGCGAATGCAAAATTAAATCAATACATTTAGTATTGAGGGAGTTGGTTTTAGATATTATCACACTTTTTTTTTTTTAGTAAAAAGAGAAATTATGGTAATGCAATCTGCTTCCGTGATCCCTGATGTCTGGCACGGTGTTCCACAAACTTTTTTCACAGTCCAAAAACACTATTTTAGTAGCCTAACACCTCACTAGCTTTTTTTGCTCTCATGTCAAGTTAAACTATTCATTCTCTATATGTGTTTGGAGGATGCGTGTTTCTACTCTGCGTGGTAAATTATAGCTTGATCAATATAAATTAATTACAAAAAAGACAGCATGATACAGTGTGTGTTTAAAACCTCTCTTCACCCACCTGCAATAAAATATGATGGTGTAGCTACTGTGAGTGCAGCTGACACGGCCCTACGAGCCAGAGGTCTGGCACTAACAGAGACATGCGCTCGTTCATAGACCAACATGCTTTTGCTTTAGTGGACTTTGGGCCTAAACTCCTGAGCCTGACCATCAGTCACCATTTTCAGGTCGTTAAATCTCTTCTGTAGATATCTAAAATCTACAAGGTCAGGAAAAAGGTGAGAGCTTGGAATCTGCTAGCTAGCATACCCATAATGTTCTTTTATATCCTCAAAGAGCTCTTTAATGGAGGTGGCAAAGTCAGGGTTATTAGCCAGAAGCTGGAGTGAGATGGAAAGAAATATGCTGACGGTAGGTAAAGACATCATGAGAAACTCAGTGCTTGTTAGGGTTTTTATTATTTTAATTAACAAGGAGACAACAAACCATCAAAAAGAATGTGTCTGTGTCTGCCAAGGCTTAGAAGCCGCTAGGACTGTGTGTGATCATATGTCCTTGGACCTCTTAAAGACAAAATAAGTCAAATGTGTCTTTTAGTCCATGTACTTTGATGCTATATATATACACACTAACGTTACAAAGTTTGGATTTGATAAGGTGGTCACCAAGACTGCATTTATTTGATCAAAACACAGTAAAAACAATACTATTGTGAAATATTACAATTTTAAATAGCTGTTTTCTATTTTTACAATTACACATTATGATCTGATTGCATTTATTGCCACTTGAATTGCACATACGATGTTGTGTTAACTGCAGTTTTCCTTTCTTTACAAACCCTTCAGTAAAATCAGTAGCATCTAGAAGAGAAGAAAATGTTTTAAAATTCTCTCTTTGTGGAGAGAAATAAGAGAAACAAGATTTCAGTGAAATAATTTGATAAAAAAAACAGATATTTTTGATTAAATCAGGTGAGAAAATAGCAAGTACTTGTTTTCATTTTAATCTTAGTAGAATAAAAAGACAAACCCAAAAACCTGCAACACATTTCAGTGACTAAATGTGATTATGTGCAGCGCAATGGAGACACCCATGAGAGGCGACTCACTCCATGCACAATAAATCAAATAATATGAGTCTTCATCTCATACTGTATGTGTACATTATTATTTAACCATATTTCTAACAACTACAGCTATTCTTTTTGTATTTTTTCATTAAAAACTTTCTATACACTACAGGCAAAAACATTGTTTATTCATGCACTGGTCATTTTTTCATGAGTTTCTTCTCATCCACTGAGCCAGAAATCTCTTTACATACACCAGGGCTACTTTCTATAGTTTCTATTCCTTTCTATAGAGTGGTTTGTTTATATATCATTTGCCTGATTTTTTTCCTGGCTGTTGACAGCATTTTCCGATCTATGGGATGATAAAAAGAGATGTCCAAAATCCCTTCTGTAGGTTTTTTTTAGTGTTAATATTGGCGCTTTTCCACTGCGTGGTACGACTCGGCTCGGTACGGCTCAGTACGGCACGACACGGCTCGGTTTGGCTCGGTTTGCGTTTCCACTGCAGTTTAGTACCGCTTTAGAGTGGGTGGGATTATCCACATGTCGTTATAGTTGCGCGGCCTCTACTGCCGCGACTCCTAAAAAACGTTTTCATTCCGCGTCGCCCCGTCAAGCTCTCGCTGGATCCGCTCCTCTGCTATCAATGAGAGGAACGTCTGTCCTTCCTCAACGGGGAACAGCCACTTTTTGGTTGTTAAAAAAAGGTGCGCTCGTTCAAAACAGTTGCGTTCGATCCTTCGCTGGCTGTGCTGATTTAAATCTAGCGGTTCTTTTGTGTTTGTGTCGCAAGTTCAGTGACGCAGGTAGTGACGATTCTCTCCGGCCAATACGTGATCAGCAGAGTTTACACGTCACGTTTTGGTAACGGTACGGTTCGCTTGGAACCCCAACCGAGGTGGTACTAAAAAAAGTACCAGGTACCAGGTACTGTACCCAGTGGAAAACCCCCCAAAAGTGAACCGTACTGAGCCGTACCGTGCCGTACCATGCAGTGGAAAAGCGCCATATGTGACCCTGGTCCACAAAACCAGTCATAAGGGTCATTTTTTTGAAATTGAGATCTGAATAAATAAGCTTTCCATTGGTGTATTTGTTATGATAGGACAATATTTGGCTGAGATACAACTATTTGAAAATCTGGAATCTGAGGATGCAAAAAAATTAATATTGAGAAAATCGCCTTTAAAGTTGTCCAAATGAAGTTCTTAGCAATGCATATTACTAAT
>NW_015667306.1:2543508-2559799 GCF_001515625.1 Sinocyclocheilus rhinocerous
GTAGAAAATTTACAAAATATCTTCATGGAACATGATCTTTACTTAATATCCTAATGATTTTTGGCATAAAAGAAATATTGATAATTTTGACCCATACAATGTCTTTTTGGCTATTGCTAAAAATATACCCCAGCGACTTAAGACTGGTTTTGTGGTCCGGGGTCACATATGTCAACAAAATGAAACTGAACATTTTGAACCTAGTTTCATCAGATGTTCAGTTATTTATTTATTTATTTGGTTTTTTTACCCTATTTACCCTGGGGTGTCTTGCCTTAAAGGGGTCATATGATGCGATTTAAATTTTTCCTTTCTCTTTGGAGTGTGGAACGCACTTACTAATAGTGGTTTTCTCAATTCATGCGTTACCGCTCTCAATCCAGCATGATGTTTACAGTAAAGGGCTGAATTTAGGAGCGGGTAGGAGTCGAGAGCACTTCAGTAAGTTACCAGCTCCAGCCACCAGCTCGACTCGCTTAATGGCCAGTCCCTCTGGCAAGAGAAATCAGCTTTTCTCAACACTTTCTTTCTTTCAGTTTTTGATTGTCATGCACTTTCACTGCAAAAAGTAAATGCCAGTAAATCACTTAAGGGCTGACCACTTCACTTCCACCTGCGCACACACACCTCCCAATCCGCTCCTCTCCATCTATCCTAATGCTCCTTTCTTCCATCCAGAAATAAGAGCACATTTATGATGTTCGGAAATGTCTCATGGATGTATTAATCACCTTTCATGATCACGGGCTGTGCACCCCGGCACAAATGAACACAGCTGCGTAGCGTGACAGAGAAGGTCCACATGTAATGTCTGTATGTGTGTGCGTAATTGCCTTGCTATATACCTGCCTCTGTTTTTGCAGTCGATAATAGTGTGTCCTCCACAAAAGAGAAAAGTGCAAGTCCAAAACTCATTCGAACTAAGTAAACACATTTTGTCACCTGAACTTTTAAAGCACGCCACTTCTTGAAAAATAAATCACTGTGATAACATCTGACATTTACAAATCAATCATAAAATGACTTTTTCTTTTATCAGATGGTCGATTTTTAGATGGAGATGGAGTGCGGATTAAGATTTAGATGGGTTTAGTTGGCAGAATTGTGTATTGGATTCTCTTAAGCAATCGATGTGAGTGGCCTCAGATATTGAAAAGGCAAATAATTCGGTCATGTAGCTAAAGCAATCAGCGAATGAACAGGAACACAGGATCTTATTTGTGGGGTTTACTGCAACAGCTGAGAAATCAACTGCATTTTATATAACACACTGTGGTTATTGTACAGCTTACATAAGGGAGGACAGGGAGAAATGTTAATGCACTGATTTCAAACACTATCTAGTTGTGTATTGGCACATGTTATATAATGTAATGAATTAGCCATCACCAACTTTCATTCAGTGGCTTTTGGGGTCTTTCATCTTTATGTGAGTGAGAAAATGTGGCAATGCGTGTGTGTGTGTGTGTGTGTGTGTTTGGTCTAACCTTGCGATCCATGACGTACATGCACCATGTAAAAAAAAATTTAATGTTTGTAAAAAACCTAAAAAATTAAGGCAACAGTTTGCATGACTTAATTTAAGTTAATTTACATGAATCTATTTTTAAATACATTTTATGTAAATGTCTTAATTGTATTTAAAATGTCAAGTTGTTATAATGTAAAATCTGGATTTAAATTTTAATAAAGTAGCTATACAATTTTAATTTGTTAAGTTCACTTAATTTGCATGGTTTTAAATTGTTCAATATAACAATATAAGTTGTTAAAACTTGAAAAGTTCTAAAAAGTAAAAACTGCGATGATTAAGTAAATTGGTTTTTTTTTCAGAATTTATTTAATGGATCTACGATTTTTTTAAGTACTTCAGTAGCCCTTTATATTTGAGATGTGTTAGTTTTAATCGGGGTAAATTTTGAGTGAGAGAAGTTTCAATATTGTGCTAACACTGTTCTATTTGCTTAGTGTTTTAGTAATGATATGAATAAATGTTTCACTGGATAATGAGTTTACTTATAATCGCTTTCCATTATGTGGATTATAATATTTCATAATGCAGATAGTATCAAGCGGTTATCTTTCTAAAAGTACTTGTGTTTTTGAGCCTTAGTGTCTTTTAGAATATTTAAGATTAGGGAATGAACTTGAGATATTATGTTTACCGGTGGAAAAAATAAATAAATACAATTCATAAATAAATAAATTTCCACATCGACAAAAACAAATAAGGCATCATAGATGCACATAATTAAGTATCAGAGAATTTCAAGTCTCTGTTCGGCAGTTGGGGAAAATTCATGTTGCTTGTTTTCTAGGAAACCTTGCCAAGTTGTAGAAAATTAATATGCCATGAATATGTAATAAAACTACTTACATGTCAAGCAAAAATGATTTTGATTAGAAGCATTTATTATTCCACAGAAAGTTTACAGAGTAAGGTGCACAACTAATTCAAGTTAGATTAGATCAACAGCATAAACACTTGATTAAATTATGTCAAGTTTATTACAGGCCATCATTTTTTCAAAAACTTATAAACATGGTTCAACAGTGTAATTAATTAAATTAACATGCTAAAACAACAGCCCTAATATATATATATATTAGGGCTGTTGTTTTAGCATGTTAATTTAATTAATTACTTATGGGTGACCATACACTACTTTTTAATTTTTTTCTTGAACAACAGCCAGAACCATATGCACATTTTTGCAGTTGATGGAAATCATCCATTTCTGTGACAGCAGATGATGTTTGCAATTGCATGGTTTCATTTTCAGTTTTCACTAGTCATATGTGTTCCGAAATGCCATACTTCTGGAGAAGTTCTGGAGAGTCAAATTACAGAGCTGAGTGACCACAATTGTGTTTAAAGTGCCTCAAAGTGCAGCAAAATAATTACATGCCGCCTGCTCTGTATAAATATTGAAGCTCGTGTTAGACTGTCAGCCGCCCTCTATATTTTGTTTTGTGGGATTTTTAACTGTCAGGTCAAAACTGATGTCATGTAAGATCATTCCATCCTTTACATGTCAATTTGTTTATCACAGAAAAATTAATATTGCTATAAAGTAACTGACATGAAGGTAATCCACTATGGTTTAGTCATGCCATTTTTTTTATTATAAATTTAGTATTTAATGAGTATTTAATCATTTTACTTTATTTGATACACAAATATATAGGTTTTATTAATGGATTGTGCTGGAAAATGCACCACAACACTGTGACTTTGACATTGGCAATTTATCTTGTATGTATCCATATACAGTATGTGTGCAGTAATTTTAAGTGGATATGATTGTGTGAGTGTGTCTATCCCGACATTCACAAAGATTAAGGTCATGGCAACAGGGATTTAATGTTTGCTATACAGATTCTTGCACTTATTATTCAGTATGAATAGCAGGAGCTTTTTTTGTTGTTGTTTTGCATTTGTGGGCATGCGAGTGTGTTGATAGATATCAAAGTTGAAGCTAGAGGCTGTAGGGCTTTGTTGTTTGGTGTGCATTTAGTCCTCTGCAGGCGAGGGGACACGTCTGATGTAATTCATCATGGTATTTGAGGGAGATTGGTGCGTATACTTTGTATCCCTCCCCTTTTATATCTCTTTCTCTTTTTGTCTCGCTCCTCTCATATCTTCTGGCTGTGGATTCACAGTTCTGGTTCTCTGTTGAGAGTATACTTGTAGTTCAAGCCAAGTCCTTCAAAGCCAAAGTTCAGTCAAATGCTTGACTGTTTTACAATGCCAAAACAGACATCAAGTTCTACGGAAAATATTATATTGTGGTAAATTAAGTGTGCTGCATTGGCACACTTTAGTTATTTTAATTACACGGATGAATAATGGTGTTTGTTTGTTAAACAGCAGTAAGGAGCATTGAGTATTGATTTGGAGCTCTGTCACTTTGTGTCCGAGGCTTGGCTGACAGATTGTCTATGATTTTGTAGTTTTTTCCGGGAAAATAAATGAGAAAGTTCAAAATGTCCATATATGTTGAATTTCAAAAGAAAGAATGAAGGAGAGTAAAAATGATATATATAAGATTTAACCAAAATAGTATGGATTGACCATTATTGAGCGCTATAAACACATGTTATGTCTGTTTCACTCGTACTGGAAGCCAGAGGACACCCTCGTGCAGAAACTCCACATATGCATCACAGAAGTAATAGAACTCATGACGCTCCAGGAAATCCCTAATATGGATAAACAAAAATGATTTTGATTAGAAGCATTTATTATTCCACAGAAAGTTTACAGAGTAAGGTGCACAACTAATTCAAGTTAGATTAGATCAACAGCATAAACACTTGATTAAATTATGTCAAGTTTATTACAGGCCATCATTTTTTCAAAAAGCTTTTAAACATGGTTCAACAGTAGTTTATTTTTTGTCACCTAGCCCAGAATTCATAGCGTGTTGCTTTTTTCCTTCAAATTTGAAGCCATTTGGTAATTAAAACATTAAGACATTTAATCTGCACTGTAAGCTGATGTATGTTGTTTGTTACTCAAGCCACATTTTTCCTGTTATGTTTAATATGACTAAGGCTGTTTTAGGAGACATTAATGGAGAAATCTCTTTAATTGTGATTCACAGTAGTACTATGTCCCATTATAAATATTTTTGAGTATCTTTCAACAGTAGTTTTTGCATGATATTTTACAGGTGTAATAATAATCCAATCTCTAACACCTTTCTTCTTCTTTTCTCACAGATATCCTTCTCTCAACACAGCAGCATCATGGACCTGGTACAGTTCTTTGTCACATTTTTCAGGTATGTACACTTTTTTTCAGGTATGTACATTTAAATTAAATGTTCAGTGTAATTAAACACTAAAATTAGTGAATTAAACATTTACTTTCTTTCTCCATTATATGCATTGAATTCTAGTTTTTGGAATTTAGTGAGATAAGTTTGCTGAGGATGCAAGGATGCATTAACCTCACCATCCAAAGCCACTAATGAAGGCTAGCTGATGAATAAGCACAATAGGTGTAATTGTGTTGGCTGTGATGAAACCAAACACTACCACTCTTGCTGTCTCTGCAAATAAATGCATTCTATGTTGTTTTAAGGGATGTTTGTAAAGGACACATTCATGCATTTAGAAGCAGCTATATGGTTTCGAGGAACGTTTGTTGAAGAAATGTATTATATTGTAACAATTGCAATTGCCTTTTTTTAATGATTAAACTACTTTTTTATAAAATTGGAGAAATAGTTAACACAAAAATGAAAATTCTCATGTCGTTCCAAACCTGTATTACTTACAATATACAGTTTTAATATTTTTTGGAGACTTAATTTGTGCATACATCCAGTAGAACCATACTGGGTATGTTTGGGGTCAGTAAGATTTATTTATTTATTTGTGTGTTTTTAAGAATTTGATGCCTTCATTAAGTAAGGACGCATTATTGATCAGAGATTACAGTCAAAACATGTATAATTTTAGAAAAGATTTATATTTCAAATAAATGCTGTTCTTCAAAATTAAACACTTTCCCCTTTAAGCAGCACAGCCATTTTCAACTAATCAGACAGAATGTTTCTTGAGCACCAAATCAAGTCATATTTAGTCAGATCATCAAACCATATTTTAATGTTTTATTCAAACATTCAGGACCATGTGGCTGTTTTGCAATTACAGGAAAGAATACAAATATAGATAATAAAAAATAAAATATATTCAAATTGAAAACTGTATATATATATATAGGATAAAGATATGTATATAGGTAGATTCATAGATATGCATACATAGATGCCTCATTAGCTAACACAACATTAAAAGTTACCAATGTTTCAAAACTTGTAATATTGAGTTAATACATTTATAAACACAAACGTTTCTTCGGAAATTTACATCCCGGCGGTTTTTACTAGGGGTGCTCCGATCAGGATTTTTGAGGCCGATCACAGAAAGCAGTATCTGTCGATACCGATCACCGATACCGATCTTTTTAAAGCCTTCTTTTTATCATTTATAACTATTTATAGTGATACTCCAATCAGGATTTTTAGACATTTATTCAGGGCCTGAAGTTCATTTTTGAAAATGGGGGGAAATCCCCTATTAGTTGACTCTTGTGAGAGGGGAAGCAGCTTTCACACAAGAGTCCGCTACTGATCCATGGCTGTTTACCACAAACACAACATCATTCATTATTTTGATTTCAAATCCAAACATTGTCACTGAAAGTGCTTTTTCAGCATTGCAATTCTTTTTTTTTACACAGTACAGTAATACAATCTTTCAAAGACATGTTTAAACAATAAATATAAGCAACACATTATTCAATGCTTTTTACTTTAATTCAGCGCTTGCAGCGCAGCAGTAGACTTGGTGTGGAAACGATCTCTGCACTGCTACAGACGCACCGCTCCTGGAACGCACTGCCAGAGAGCAACCGTGTGCAGTGAACGCTTATCCGTTAACATGAGCGTGGAAAAAATACGCACCACGTATGCACTGCAAACGGAGTAATGTGAACCTGGCATTATGTGTGTGCGCTGCGAGTGGTGCATGAGCGCACGGTCTCCAGGAGAGCGCGCGGGCGCTGAATGGTTAAACACTGGTAAGAATTAAAAAGTAATGCAATTTATAAACTTTAGGCGTTATGTGAGCGCGCTGCCAGTGTGCATGAGCGTATGGTCTCCAGGAGAGCGCGCGAGCGCTGAATGGTTAAACACTGGCAAGAATGAAAAAGAAATACAATTTATAAACTTTAGTGATGACAATTTATAAACTTTAGTGACGATGTGACACTGCCTCGACTGTGCAAGTGACAATTCCTGTGTCAACTGTGCAGGGTGCAGCTGGCTTATAGACAAACGCGATGTGTGGTGATTTGAAGCCATTTGCATATTTTGAGAGAGAAAGAGAGAGCGCGCGCGAGTGGTGATTCACTCACGCTGTTTGTGAAATTACGTCTCACACAAGGTTTTCAAATTACTTTATAAGTTATTTAATGAAGAAATATGAAGGTGAGTACCTCACGATAGTGATCGGTAGCCGATCAATCGGAGCACCCTTAGTTTTTACAACCAATGGCTGAGCAGGATTGTGGCATCTTCGAATATTCATTTGATTAACATGGTGAATGACGCCAAGTTGAACGTCAAAGATGGCGGACGCGTCTACATGCTTGGCGCAGTCGAATGGGGAATCTACCTATACATATCTATGCAGGGCTCAAATTAACTTTTTTACTTGGTAGCACTGGTGCTCCCAACATCAAGAAGTTAGGAGCACCAACAAAAATTTAGGAGCACCCACTGAATATTAAGGAGCATCACAACTGTCAATAGAGCGGAAGGGCTGGCAACATCCTGATGATTAAAAGCTTCAACAATTGAACCTGATCCTGAATTCTTTGCCACACACTTGGCCAGGCATTTCTTGTTAGGGATGCATCGATCTTTCATGGCCAATTCCGATTGCTAATGTTTTAGAAGCGAGTAAGTAGATTCTGATAGCCGACATATTTAACATGTTTTTTTTTTTATTTAAAGCAAGAGACAAGAAAATATGAGTACATGAACAAGATGTTTATCTGCTTTATTACAGTCTGTATCTGTAGCCATTTAAAATTAGAGACAACCACAGCATTTTAATCATGATTCAAACAAAGATTCTGCATACATGAACAGTTTCAGATGTAAATTAGAATGTATTATTTCAAAATCTGCACGAAACAAAAACAGCAGACGGTCTGAATGAAAATACAAATTCACTCTCTGACAGCAGGAGGCGTTTATGGAACAGCAGCGATAATGTAAACAAATGTAAACAAAGCAGCACTGCACGGCTTTGTTCTTTATGCAGTATACAGAGGCAAGATGAGAAGAAAATGTAATTTAAACTTTTCTCAAGACAGTCAGTTCCCCTCAGAAATACATTGATTTAAACCTCCACTACCAATTCAATATTTAGGATTTTCTTTCTATATTTTGCGCATAGTGAACAGTGAGCTTGTTCTGCCTGCTACAGTATTTTCTTCTCTTTGCGTCCATCTTCAGCGTCTCTGGCCTCTGTTAATGGCCGTTTACAGACTTTGTAATATTTCCACACAAATGTCATTTTGGAAAATGATTTCAATGCAGTTTGTGCAAGTCCAGAACAGAGATCGGCTGAAATAAAACAAAAACCGTTTGGAGAAAAAAACTGTCAGATCCAAGTTAGCTCCCTGTCACGTGACAACGGAGTGCAGAGAAAGAGACTGATTGATGGCTAATATAACCAATCTAAAATACGCATTAAAGTTAAGAATGTAAAGATGAAGCTTAATTGGTTATGTAACGTTGGATAGAATGGTGGGCTGGTCACTGTATCGGCTCACAGTAGGCACATAATTTGTACTAATTCGCGAATGTTTAGCAGAGAAATGAAGACAGGTCACACCACAACAATTATGTGCCCTTGCACAAATGCTCCCAAATATATTTTGGGGTCACACAGATTACATTTTGGGAGCATATGCGACCAAAACGGCTGCAATTTTGAGCCCTGTCTATGGGTAGATTCCACATTCGATCGCTACAGACACGTCGACTCGTCCGCCATCTTGGAATGGTCTATATGTCGTCACTCAATCAATGAGTTTCAAGATGCAAAAACATTGCACAGCATCTTGATATAAAAAACGCACAGGTAAACAGGTAAGAATGTGTTGGTTTGTGTTTTTAATATGTATTAACTCAATATTACAGGTTTTTAAACTAAAGTACCTTATTAAATGCCTTGTTAGCTAACGGCTTCGTCTTGTTGTATTGTGTTAGTTTATCAAAAGCATCTTCTGAAGTCTACTGAAGATATAGATATACATGTGTATAACAAAAGTTGCACTGCTGATGCACCGGCATTGCTCTCGAGCATTCATGGAATGGCTTTGATATTCCAATATGGCGGACGGCTTACGTATAGCAGCCCATAGAAACAGCCGCTAATAGGACATCTAGCTAGTCAGCGTCTCTCAGTTCCCCTGAGCCAATTGAGTTTTAACCCCTTATTTACACTGCACACGTCTCTGGTGCATTACTGCTCATGGCCACTCTAGTCAATGCTTGTGTTTATACCAGCCTTGCTGCTGCTTCGCTCAAGATATGTGCCTAGTCTATTTTTGACGGATGCAACGTCCAACCTGCAGAGTTCAAATACAAAATAAACATGCTGTACAGACTAAAACACAGCTAGAATATTTTATCCTTGTCATTCATAACTGGACTTTTAAGTGTATTTACTTGTCTGTAGGCTACAGCACAACAAAGCAGGACTTAGCAATAAATATAACAATAAATACAATTAAACTGGACAATTTGTGTTTAACCATTTAGCCAACTAACCCATGGTAGAACCCCAAAAATCGAAGGGGGAAAAACAAAACATTAAGAAAAACAATGTCAGACTGGCAAATCTTGTGGTCTTGTGAATCTAGTTGCTTCACTTCTGCAATGCTCCTGGTGTGAGTTGGCACCGCGTGGAGAATGTGCCACAGCCATGTGCAGACCCCCTAAAGCAGTGGTTCTCAACATTTTTAGGGCCAGTGCCCCCCTACCCATTATCCAGGTTTCTTACCGCCCCCCCATCAAATAAAATGTAGTCTAATCGTCTTCACTGAATATTAAATTTGATTATTATTTTGTCAAGTCAAGTCACCTTTATTTATATAGCAAAAGGTTAAAGAGACCAAAGAGACCTCTTTAACCAAAGGTTTTTTTAAATGAGGATGCAGTCTTGTAAACTCATGTCCCAATCATTTTCTTTGTTAAATAAACATTACTTACACTATATATATAGTAAAGTAAAGTCTAGTGTGTGCATTGATTTAACTTAATTTTTATATTAATATATCATAGAACAGTTCTAAACAGTGGTCAAGTACTGCTGCAAAAGTAAGTGAGGTTACCCAATAACATACCTTTCAGATTGTTTGTGTTTCATTTCTTACACCTTTGTATTCCCCTCAGTTTTTTTTTTTTTTTTCCTTTGAAACATTTTCTGTGCCTGGATGTCACAGTAACCGTGTAACTCTGACTCCCTAACCTGATGATGGATATACCAGTATCCACACACTAAAGAGGTAAACAAACACTTCTCTAGCTGAACACAAGTGGGCCTGGTAAACTTCTTGCAGAGATTAGAGCCCATTATATTTCATATCAGTTTCATTCTGCATTCACAATTTGTTCCATTCAAAGTCGGATGTGGGATAGTCCCACTTGATATCGCTGATATTTATCTGTAAAGGCATTTCATTGCTCACTAAGCAGTTTCCGTTTATCAACAGAGGTGTTTCCTAGCAAGCACATTTTTAATGTGGATAAACAAGGATGTTCTACTAGTATTCAAGAGAGGATCATTTTACACATCTGTCTCTACAAACATTTGCTGAAAAACTCTGATTAATGTTTGATGTAATCTTGAGTGATTGATACATTTGATTTGCTTAAATGTGAATGTTTATCCTTGAGTGGCACCATGTTTGTGTTGCGTCAAAAAAGTTTTGTAAGATGTAAGTCAGACTTACAGTGAAATTTTTTAGAGGGCTGCAAGATTGAGTCCTAAAACCAGGAAATAAGTCAGCATTTTTGAACTTTAGTGTCATTGTCCCAAAGTCAATGTGTGTGTTTTTTTTTTTTTGACTGGGTTTTTGGTTAAATTCCTGAAAAAAGGTCAGTGGTGAGCACAAGCTCAAGATATTTTCATATTATATTCTAGTATGTAAAATACATATGTAATACCCCACTCATTTATTTAAGCATTTGAGTGTCTTACAAAAAGTCAGTTTTTTTACAGAGATTGTCAAAGACATTGTCAACATCATCACACAGAGCAAAAAGATTCACTAGTTTGCTTTTACAGTCTTATTGTGTTCATACTCACACTCTGTTAGAATAGTTTGCTCAAATTCTGGTGTACTTTGTTTATAGCCTTTATAACTTTAGCTTTTATCTTTTTACTTCTGGCAATTGTATTTAGGCTTCAAAATTAATAAAAGTTGTGTTCATTTGTGACGATTATCATGATAAACAAAATATGTAAAATTCATAATTTTTTGTTTCCAAAAGCCAATAGGAAAACTACTGACTTTTTGTGCCATTGGGTGTTGCTGACTTCCCTGTTGGCCTACACAAATACGCCATCACTGCAGCAGTTTAATGAAAGACGGCATTACAGTATATCTTAGTGAAAGAATAAAATTATTATATTAAAGTTAACCAGTGAGATTTTCCTTTTTTCACCATCTGATTCATGCATTTGATTAGCATATTACCTCCAGCTCTTAACGTAATCTTAATTAGAAGTGTGATTCTCAAAATCTTCCTAAAATTTCAAAACACCCTCCTGAGAGACTGTGGGCTGCATGCAAGCCTCAAGCAACTAGATGGATATTTATCTCTTTCTGATTCATTTGGCTTTGATAAAGTTGATGAGCTTTTTAATCAGACTGTAAACTGTGCTGTCTGTCATGCTCATCCCAGAGTTTTTTTTTTTAATGTATTTCAATCCATTCAAATATTTTTGTCTTTCTAAACAAAGAGACACATTGCACAGCTTAGGCAGAAAAAGTATTAAAACATATAAAGCCCATTAAAATAATAAACAATGGAAACTGATGTGTACTTAGAGCAAAGTCTGTATTTTGAAAAGATTGGTGTTACGATGTAGTCCCTCATTAGCTTCGAAAAGTCCTTTTGAATATGCTTTCTTTGAAGAGTGATTTTTTTTTTTTTTTTTTTTTTTCCTTTTTGTCTTTTTTTTTTTATTATGACATCATAGACACCGGGAGATCTATTAAGTTGCATTCACGCACGGTTCTCTTCTTGGAGCTTCACTAAGTGAGCATGAAAAACAGTAACAATTAAAGAGCGCTTAAGCCTTTCACCCACTCCTCCAGCTAATTGGTGACACTGCAATTTGGTTTAGCCCAATTACACACACTCTCTCTCTGTGTTGATTAACAATCATCCACCTCTCTTTTTTTCTCCTCCTTTCTTCCATCAGGACAGAAGTCGTCCGCGGGGCTGAAGTGTTGAGTGAGCACGCTCATATCAACGATAATGTTGTTAACGTCCTGAATGCCTGTGCTTTACTGGATGGCGACTGGAGGCAATTCATTTGACTTGTGTAACTGACTAAAGCTCGCTCTCTCCCACTTGTGATTTGAGGGTAATGAGGCTTTTGTCCTTTGTACCTACTAGAGTGAGTGAATACAAGATTATGCATTATTGTGACTCATAAGCATAAGCAGAACTGGGCGGGATGACAAATAGATACAGGAAGTGGCTGTGATGGTGTGCATGTTTATATCCTCAGCTCAGGTTGTCTGGTTGTTCGTATTGATTGTGTAATCCTTGTGGGCTGTTTGCTTTCTCAGGCGGCTTCGGTTGATTGGCTCTTCTCATTCATCCCTCAGACTCTTGTTGCTACAAAGATCAATTCTACAAACAGATCACACGCTAAAACACGTTAAAAGTGACTACACATACGATGTATAATTTATTTATTTATCATTTCATTATTATTTTTTTAAATGACTATTTTTATTATTGTCATATTGTTATTATTTAATTTGCCGTGCGTAATTTTTCTCCTTATTTGTAAGTATTAGTCAAATTAATACATAAAAAGTGTGTGTGTATATGTGTGTGTGTGTATATATATATATATAATATATATATATATTTTTTTAAAATAGTGGGACATCAAAAATATCTCAGTGAAAATGTGCAAAAGTTATATGACTATTGTAAAACATTACTAACTAAAATATACAATCACTGGATCAGTACCCTCAGAGACACAACTTTGCACCTTATTTACGAGGTTTACTGTAGTACCTTAAGGGTACTACTCTAAGGTAGTAATGTGTGTGTGTGTTTTTAGGGGTAGATAAGGTACAGAGTTGTCCCTTTAACGGCCAGTTCACACTGCACTGACAGACGCCAACAAACAGCAATAGACACGTTTGTCTGGTTTTGTCTGATCAGTGTTACACCTGTCAGCATCTGCTGGTGTTGGTCGGTACAAAGGCAGCACAAATCTGTAGGTACAAATCGCTTCCATTCCCAGGTGAAACATCCACTGAATGGCTTCAACCCAGAAAGACACTGCGACCCATTGAACAGACTGTCTATCTCTCACAGTCTCGGTTTCATTCAATATGGCAGCAATCAGGACTTTTGTCATACCACTTAAAAGAATGTGCTTTTATAACTTTCTCAGTGAAAGTGCTCTGGCATTATTGGGCCTCATTCTCCGCCCATTAGAACCATTATCCAGCTCGTTAAGAATTAATTGCCCTCATCATTAATAGATTTAATAAGGGACCTCTGACTTGTGCTGATTTGGTTTTGAAATATGGTAGATTAAATGGTTGAAAAGGCAGTTTCAGGCTCTTGCATTACCTCAACTACACTCTGATTAGTCCACTGCTAATTTTAGCGTTTGAACAGCTTCAGATGTAATGAGCTTGGCCCCTTAATATATGATGCTTAAGCAAAGAGACTAGAAAAGAATATTAGAGCCCAAGACGTCCCCAAGGTGTGCAAATGCAGTAGGGTTTAAACCCTTCCCATGGTGCAAATTCAAATTTCGTGATCGTATAACACTTCATATATTTATATTATGCACCCCATATTTTTGCAGAGCCTCACAAAGCCTCAGATTGTCTAATTTGATATTGAATATTCTTCCTCTAGGCAATGTGTCTGTGGAGTTGATGCTATGTATTTGTAATAATGCTGACTGAATGAAGGCTCTGTTTGAATGTGAATGATTGGTAGATGACATTGTCCCCATGGCCCTGTTCCTCTGATGTTTATGTCAGTATATTGAGCCTTATTCAAACTCCATCACCTTTGGTTACTGTTACTCACTCATTCAAAGTTTACAGAATGACCCATAGAAATAAATTGATTTTCAGTCAAATGTGCAACAAAAAAAAAAGAAGTCAAAATTGAATGGATATTCTTATTCTTATTCTTTTATCTTATTTATTTTTTTATTTAATTGACATTAACTCAGTGTTAATGCCCAACTCAATCTGAGCAGCTGAGTCCTTAGCCATCTTCAAGAAACAACTAAAAACAAATCTGTTCCATCTTTATTTGACCCTCTAACTCTAGCACTTTCTATTCTATTTTATTCTATTTCTATTTCTATTTATCTTTTTTTATATAAAAAACAAACTAACACAAGCTTTCTTCTTGTTATCTACTTGTTTTTCTCTGTGTGTGTGTGTGTGTGTGTGTGTGTGTGTATATATATATATATATATATATATATATATATATATATATACTTTTGTTAGTTTTGATTGCTTCTATTGTCCTCATTTGTAAGTCGCTTTGCTGGTGCTGACCGTGAACTGGCAATCGAAAAAAAAAAAAAATGGATTGTGTATGACTACCAAATACCTTTTTCCTTTCTTTTAGCTCTATACATTTTTCACCTTAAATGTATGGAGCTAAAAGAAAGGCAGACGGCATCAAAATAGCCATTGAGCAGTCTGTGTATGTGTGAGAGAGGAAATCAAACCTGTTGGAGTGCAAATGTGCATGTGAAAAACATGTGTGAATGCTTTTCACTGCACTGGATGGTGTTGCATAAATGATTGACGTAACAGTCAGTTCTATACGGCATTGATTCTTTCATGCTGGATGAACTTGTTTATCATTGATTGTATGATTGAAATACAAATATGTAACAGCTGTCCTCAGTCCAGCCTCGAAGGTTAGAGGAATGTTATCCACAATTGCAATTACAAACTCATGAATCTTATTTGATTGACTGATCTATTGATTTTCCATGTGTCTTGTCTCCAGCTGTTTCCTGTCCCTGCTGCTGGTTGCTGCTGTGGTTTGGAAAGTCAAACAGATGTGCTGGGCATCACGCAGGAGAGAGGTAACTTCTGGACAATAGCACTTCCTGGACTCATTGACGTGTCCATACTTGTATTGGCTATTGCCTGCGGTTTCTTTATATGATGCCCATGATTTCAGGTGTGAAGCTGAAGTGTTTAATACTTCGGCTTAACCAATACCACGAGTTAGGGGCAGGACTTTCAGTTTGTGCGACCAATGGAAGACAGAAATGAAACACTTTAGCTGTAATGTGTTTGAGTGCCCATATGCAATTGAATTTACAGGTTTGTGTTAGTTGGGATGTTATTGTTTTTACCAGCTGTGACCTCCCATGATGCTCCTGGGTATGGTTGATCTTTGTAAACCGTCTTATGACTTTAACCTCATTATAGTTTATGAAACTCACTGTCATGCGGCATTACTATGCTCAGATTGGAGGACACCGGGTAAAGCTGATCATTTTATAACATGTTCCTCTCGGTGTCTGATGGGTGCGTAACTGCCAGCCAAACTGCCTTCTTTTAATGAGAGAGGCACAACAATAAACACTGCCATTTCCCTTCATTACCCATCTTCACAAACCAATTAACCCTGACAGGGGTTCATGTAAAAGGAATGGATTAGTGTGATATATCTGTCTAAAAGCCCCAACAGATGCCGCCTTCTCTCACGTCTCTCACTTTCTCTCTTTTTATTCCTTCTTTTGTGTGTCATTTTAGTGGCTACATAAATGCAAATGGGAGTTTGCAAGCGAGTTGTCATTGAGCGTTTTATAATCAATACAATAATCGAGGCCTCTCTAATTGAAAGCATGTCGAGAGCTGTAACTGTGGGTTTATCGGAGTTAAATGCGTGCTGTTTTTAACGATGGCTGTCACAGTTGCTGTTTTCCTTTTCATCAAATATATACTTGTAGAACGAGCATTTAGATAATGGAACAGTATAGGGCAAATGAAAGACAAGCTTCACACTGCATTCAACGCTCCAAAAGCCATTTTGATCAGCTAAGTAAAGCTACAGTAAATAATGAATCTATTCAGAGTGTAGTGTACTTCAGTGTACTGATTGGCATGAGAACCTGAGTACTCAGCAATGACAGCCATGATCATTAAAACAATACATCTAAATCTTCAAAAGATTTTACACCAGCTGAACTTAGGTAACCGCTATATGTCAACAGGACCTAATTTTTTACTTTTGTGATGAGTTATGCTGTTTTTCAGTGATACCTTGTAGACCGATACTTCAGAAAGCGATTTGTGTCATGGTGACTCTCATTCCAGGTCATCACTCAATGGTCTGAGCTGGACGTTCACACAGGGCACATTCTTCCTTTCAGACAGCTAGATGGAGCACAACTGAATGGAACAAAACGTATGGGTTTTAAATGTCTTTTTTTTAGAGAGAGA
>NW_015667306.1:2560502-2561288 GCF_001515625.1 Sinocyclocheilus rhinocerous
CGCGCGCAAGGTTTATGCGCATAGTCCAAGTCTTCTTCTCTGTTTTTAGTGTATCTCTGTGGCAGAATTACAGCGCCACATACTGGTCTGGCATGTATACTACATCGCTTTGTGTCGGTTTTGTGGTTTCGTGTGGACGCAGATATTTCTTGAGACTAGGTAAAAAAAAAAGATCAGATAGGGAAAGCTCTGGCTTCTTGTGGACGTAGCCTAAAAATGCAGGGATTATGGTGCAAGGTGCTGAATAAAAACAGGGTGATGTGATGCAAAGGCCAAACGAGGGCATTAAGTGTTTGTTTGTTTTTTAAGTAGAAAAGTTTATCAAGACAAACTTTGAATGTCAGCTTGACCAAGTAAAAGCTTCAGTGTACTGATTGGCATGAGAACCTGAGTACTCAGCAATGACAGCCATGATCATTAAAACAATACATCTAAATCTTCAAAAGATTTTACACCAGCTGAACTTAGGTAACCGCTATATGTCAACAGGACCTAATTTTTTACTTTTGTGATGAGTTATGCTGTTTTTCAGTGATACCTTGTAGACCGATACTTCAGAAAGCGATTTGTGTCATGGTGACTCTCATTCCAGGTCATCACTCAATGGTCTGAGCTGGACGTTCACACAGGGCACATTCTTCCTTTCAGACAGCTAGATGGAGCACAACTGAATGGAACAAAACGTATGGGTTTTAAATGTCTTTTTTTTAGAGAGAGAGGGGGGGTGGGGGGGAGTTATAAAAGTGCTCATTTTAACTTGAGAGTACTTTAAGGGCCCGTCCACAT
>NW_015667306.1:2561329-2565684 GCF_001515625.1 Sinocyclocheilus rhinocerous
AAAAAAAAAAGATCAGATAGGGAAAGCTCTGGCTTCGTGTGGACGTAGCCTAAAAATGCAGGGATTATGGTGCAAGGTGCTGAATAAAAACAGGGTGATGTGATGCAAAGGCCAAACGAGGGCATTAAGTGTTTGTTTGTTTTTTAAGTAGAAAAGTTTATCAAGACAAACTTTGAATGTCAGCTTGACCAAGTAAAAGTAAAAAGTTTTGACATTTGAAGGTTTTATAGGCTTTACAGATAGAAAAGATAGATTTGTTTGAAATATCTCTTATAGAAGATGGTACTATTTTTATATTTAACTAATTTATGAACTTGGAAAAGCTCTTCATTTCCCATAATGCCTGATTAACTTTGAATTGTAATTCAGTAAATTCCAGGTCAACTTCTTGTGGGTGTGGCCAATTAAATTCAAATTACAGGTCATGAATTAAAAGGAAGCCAGTCTTTAATTCTATAGTTTGCATAGCCAGGGGTGCACATAAGTGGTACGCAGGTGCGCATGCGCGACCAAAATAAAAAATGCGCTGTGTAAATAAGTTCTGACAGCGCATTTGCGTACCGACATGGTTGACAGCTGTTAATTCACAATTACCATTTTAGATATCAACAAACTGTAATACTGTATAAGATTTCTATTCAAACTGAATAGATAAATAAATCTAGGCTACCTGCTGCCGTTTTTTAAAGCACAGTGCAGTCGGCAGCGCTAAACCCGGAAGCACATTGAATTACGTGCCAGCAACCCGCCAAAATAAAAGCCTGCTGATTTTAAGTTTGAAAATGATGAAAATTCATCTTTAAAAAAAGAAGTAAATATTAGCTTTTTATTTTGAAGTTTACTATAAAATAGTTGTATTTGTATTTAATACTCCCTTTTTATTTTAAAATATAATAGTATTATCACATTTTATTATTTAGGTTATTATTTTATATATTAAAAAAAACTAAATAAAAAAGTGCAACAATATTATCACTACGATTCATTTATTTTTTTATAGTTGTATTTAATGGGTCACACTATGTGCAGTGTGAGGACCAAACCAAATCTCCAGGTTCTCTTATGAGAACCAGGCTGAAAAACGTATGTACACCCCTGTGCATAGCCCTTCTCTGTATTTCAAAAATTGGCCAAATGCCCTACACTGAAAAAGGAGGCTATAATGTTAAGTATTTTAAAATGTTTGCAGTATTTTGTTTGTGTGCACATTGTGTATTTTCCCATGTGATTCTGGACCTTGTTGCATATTCTTCACATCCCTAGTTAGCAAACACCACCATATTGACACACACACACACACACACACACACACAGATCTTAGTTTGCTGATATGTCTACATTATTTATGATGTCTGTCCCATATCGGCCAGGCCCTGCTGTTGCTGCTGTAGTTCCACTGAACCTCTTTCTTCTTCAGTCATTTTTCACATTCCGCCCGACACAACAGAGCTCAGGTGTCAGGCGGTGATGATGTCAGATCCAGCAGGATCTATCCTACACAGCACCAGTCACATCCGTAAACAGCCAAGTTGCTTTTAGCCGGCTGTGGCATCTGATAAAGATCTCGTAGCGAGGGCTTTATCTCTGCCGTGCTTTTATGGTTATGTGGAGGCTGATAAGTTGTGATCTCGCAGAAGTTTTATGGAGAGCTGCAGCACTCCACTCCCCACTGCTGCTTAATTGTGTTGCCTCATTGTCAAGCTTCATTGCTGACACTGGCGATCTTGTGATTTGCCGTGTTGGATACTTTAAACCCGCCATAGCGGCCCCTTCATCACTCCCTCTCTCTGAAGCCATCAAGTGGGAAATTAACAATGCAAATCAATGGAGCTGAATGGTGTAATTCTTATGATCCCCTCTTTCTGATGTATTTAGAGCATGAATGATTATTTTTGAGATAGATTACGGACGGACGGCGCCGTGAGCACTCAGGGAATCAGTCAATATCCTCAAATGGGCCTAATTCATTATTTCGTCCCTCCTTCTTTCTAAAGTGCAGAACATTGAGGAAGTGGGGTGGGGTATTTTCATTGCATTCCACCAAATGTAATATAATTTCTTTGCAGCTGCGATCAGAGGTATAATCAGTCTCAGTCTGTCGGCACGCAAATGGAAGTAATATATAGAGTAGCTGTGAGGTGAAATATGTTTTGCGTCTGGCGAATCCTAAAAACAGCCACTCTGAGCCCCCCAAAAACCTTTTTTGCATTGGCATTTAAAATTCCCAGTGGGAGAAATTCCATGCGAATTCCTCATTTGAAAAGGGAAAAATAATGTAAACTTGCCAGTATAGTTAATTATGGATCATAACCGAGAGCGTGGAAAACAAAATTAGAACTGGGTTTATGATAATGACTCTCCCAACAATAATTTCTGGATATGAGATCAAACAATCAAAACCACTTTGAAATTCTAATGATGATGCACAAGACGTCTTGTACAGATGTCTATGAATCTCCTAATAGGGTCTGCCCCCAGCAGACAGGGATTTAGCCGTATTTTGACAACTAACCTCATTAAGTTTTGCTGTTGTCTTGCCATAAATGTATAAATAAACAAAAAAAAGACCCTGTGTATTTCACTTTTTCATGCTTTTTTACTCTATAATTCATGCGTTGGTTAATACAAGCTGTCAATGGCCTTGACAAACATGGAAATACTGAACACCAAGTGATGTGGTTGTTAAATATACTTAGCCTGGTCATATTAAACATGTATATTCTGGATGAATCTAGAGCGGTACAAAGGCAGCCCCCCTTCCAGCACCATCACCACCAAATGAGGATAATTCCCAACTGCCTTCTTGTCGCCTGTTCAATTGTAAACACACTGCGTTCCCTGTCAGCCAGATGTCGGCTAATTTTATCATTTGATGGTGGCTTATTCCACGTCGATCAGCCAAACCCCTGTCCACCTGCATAGAGTACAATGATTTGATGCTAATTTATGAAATACCAGGTTGTTTTGAGGCTTGAAGTGGGTGTTTATTTGACCTTTCTGCCACATTATGGTAATTAGTATAATTCCCTGTTACAGGAATTAATTATTTTGAACAAGATAGTCTCATTTACTTCAGACAGTGGTTTGCATATATTTAGGGGTTTTATTTATTTAAATTATTTAAATTATTAAATAATTAGAAGTTGTGATAAAATTATGATTATTCAGATTTTGTTTAATGCAAATTTGAGTTATTTTTGTCAGAATAGCAAACAGCGAGATGATCTTTGACACTGTTTATCTTTGAGTCCAGGCTTTATCTGCCCTGTTACATAGTGTAAATATCATTTCATTTTGCATGAATTCGCCAGTAGCCTAACATCATGACATTAAATGTCATTATTATTCAGTTATAGTTCAATTTCATGATGCATTTCTGGGAAAATGCAAATCTCTCTGTAATGTTTCTATCATGAAAAGACACATATAAGCCAACCCTAATATTGACCCTGTAATATCTCTATCAAACATCTGTAGGAACTTGTAAAAGCAGTGATTGAGTGCCTCTGTACACATTTGCGAAAACTTTGACTCAAGGTTATATTATAAGGTCTTAAAAGATGCTCATCTCTGGGAGCTGAAATGAGGATGTTGAAGTCTCAATATTGCTTCATATAGAGGTGGCTGCTCTTTACAATGTTGGCTAGCAGTGCCATGCTATCAGCTCCGAGCAGGTGAGCGTCTTTATCATCTAAGGCTAGATTAGCCCAAAGGTCTTGTCTGCTTTTCAGAGCCATCTTAAACACCAGCATCAATCTTCAAAGTGGCAACATCAGTCTCGCCCTCTGCTTTTTGCTCCCAGGGACAAGACAAGGACTCTCCTGAGAATGCCTCAAAATGGTGTCAGAGATCTTTTAAGCACAGGTGTGGGTGCCTGTGTTGAATTTCTTGTGGCTTTTATTGGCTTTATTTTTACTGTTGGCACACTCTGTCTCTGGAGGTGTATAATTTTATATAGGGGAATAAAGATGAGATCTGCTGTGTCACAGTGATTGATTGCTCAGGCAAGCGTCTGACTAATGCTTTTGTGATCAAATAAACCAATGATATCTGTAACTACCTCAAACCTGGCCAAACAGCATCTGTTTTTTAAGTTGGAATATTTGCTAGTATTTTGTTTTTTTCTTTTGCATAGTTTATCTCTCTAATCATTTACCCCAGTTTAAAGCAGTGTTGTCTTAGTATCATATATAATATTATAGTATCTATCAATATTTATTTTATTTATTAATAAAAATAATATTTATTTAATTTTCATTATGTTCATCATAAGTTCTAGTATTTTTGTTGTGTTTTTGTCTTTATTATTCTTTTTTTATATATTTACATTTATACTTTATTTAGTTTAGTATTAG
>NW_015667306.1:2565967-2575060 GCF_001515625.1 Sinocyclocheilus rhinocerous
TTATTTAGTTTAGTATTAGTACTTCAACTTAAACTGTAGTCGCTAATTAACATTTAAAAAAAGTTATTTAATCTAATATATATATATATATATTTTACTGCAGCTTTATTTAATTTAACAAAAATATTTTTTACTAGTTTTACTGGTTTAATTTGTTAAACAGAAGGTAGATCTAACTTAAAATCAATAATTTTGCACTGGTGTATTTGCTGTGATTTTCAGATTTTTTTATTTATTTTTTACATTTATAATATTATAAATACATTTAAAATACATTTATAATAATATAATATAGTATAATAATATATGCTTTTCAAGAAACAATCAAAATACACATTTCTTACCTCAATTATGCAATGTCTTTTGATTTTGTCGCACTTCTTTTTAGGCATAATGGGCACATCCTATTTTGCAAATATGAACTTATTTCTTCTCTTCTCAGCCTCCTTAACCTGACATAGGAGATTTTCAGATGACAGAGAAAAGACTTAGACAGAAGAGGGGAGCAGAGCTGTCTGCTCAATTACACGTTTGCTTAGTGAGCAGTGAATGTTAGCCTGCTCTCAGTCAGCATGAAGTATGGCAGATTCAAAGAAACAAAAGAGATGTCGATAAAAATGTTTAATGTTGCATTTGCCCCAATTGAATAATTTTTACAACACTAAAAAGCATCACAGTGCACTTTTTGTGGTTTAGAAATGATCTATAATTTATAAACCGCTTCAAACAAAGCATAGCAGTCACCGTCACAGCAGGGCAGATGGATGCACATTTCAAAACAGACTCAAACCAATGCCATAAATTATACCTTTTATAACAAGTTTTACCATCCAGAGTAATTACTGGCAAGAACATATAAGCTGCTGTTTAAATGTTTGTAGTTGGTAAGAATTTTTAAATGTTTTTAAAAGAAGTCTCTCATGCTCACCAAGACTGCATTTATTAAGTATAAATTTCTTGTGTTCTATATAAACATTTTTTGCTTTGTTTGAGCCTATCAGAGCAACACTGACTCAACCAATGGCATGAATTATTGATTTCTGACCAGAAGAGGGTGCTCTGGTGGCCCACAAATCAAACACGTCACTTTTAAATTATGTCTGTGAAGATATTGTGAACTTGTGTTTGCCTTGGTTGTTTTATTTAATTTTATTATCAGTTGTTGTACTACAAGCATTGTATCAGGGAATCCGATTTTAATTGTTTTACAAAGCATCAACCAGGGAGAAGCCAAAAACAATCTCCATTTTCTCCACTTTTGAGTTATCAGAAAGCGATAGCGATCATGCGATCCTGCTCTTGGAGAATAAATGGCAGAGCTCAGGTTGACCTGATTCAGGAAATGAAAGCTGTGGTTTATATTATTAAAGTGTTAAAGTTTCAGCCCTGCTCTGAAGAGCATTCAGCCAGACGAAGAAAACCCTTTTTCAATAGCACCTTGTCGTGTTGATGCATAAACAAAGGATGATTTGATCGGGGCCCCTGGTCTTGGATTATTCTTTGTTATGTGTGTATGAAAGGTTTGACTCTCCCTCGTGCCCCAGCCTTACAAAGATTTAGAGAGGAACGCTGTGGTGTGTGGATATCAGAGAGGGGCTTATGCTTTATGCATAAGACAGCCTGAGTTATTCCCTCCACACATCTAGTATGTAATATAACAGGTGCCTGTTCTCAGTATTGACTTTTGAGGTTGTGTCAGGGTTGTGTGCGTGTTAGTCGCCTCAGGTGTACATGTGGGCAAAGGTAGAGAAGCAGAGCGCGTAACAGGAGCAGTGATCTGCGGTTAGATAGCGCTTGTCACTACAGCACACTGGCCTCTGTCCAAACTCTGCTCACAGTGCTGCAGTATCATCACAGAAACCTCTCCAGAGTATGATGAGGCTGTGCAGCAGCATCTCCTTCACATTTTGTAATGTTTGTAAATACTCATACCACCTTTCACACTGTCATACAGACACAAACGCACAGATTTAGGTTAAAATGGGTCAGGCGAAAACAATCGTAACAAGATTTTCAAGGATCTACAACAAGTCACAAATCAGCTTAGATGCTCTTAAGAGTGCCTGGTAAAAGTAGCAAGAAACACTCAAGATGCCAGATGTTGATTTTCAGGAGGGAATTCACTATGAATGAACTGCACAAGCTGATAGACATTCAGGAGTGCCGGTAAAAAGTTTGGGGTTGTTAAGTTTTTTGTTTGTTTGTTTGTTTTAAAAGATGTTTCTAATGCTCACCAAGGCTGCATATATTTTATCTTGTATATTGCCGTGCAAAGGCAAAAGACCATAACTTCGATTTTGGTCGAAAATTAGTTATTGATATTTTTGGGACATTCAAGACATCCTTTATCATGTGCATAAGTATCTTGAATCAATTTAATTGTTTTTCTGAGAAAATAATGGGTCGTCTTAACCGTTACTTCGAAAAGCCCCGGAGAAACCAAGGCAGAACACCGTATAACACCAGTTACCGCTCTTTCACTTTGTTTGGAACGCTCAAAATGAGTTACGGCGTTCTGCCTTTGTTTACTCGTGCGTCAATATGAAGTTACGGTGGCGGAGAACACCGGCCTGGAGTTATACAGTGTTCTGCCTTTGTTTTACTGTCCATTAAAGTCTACCACATTTTAATTACAGTGTAACTTGTATACTTTCATACATCTGATCTGTCACTGAAGCACTTTATTAGACAAACAAATTAGATAGATCGCGATCTACCAAACAGCTCCATATGACAATGCACTGTAAAGACTAGATACCTTGGCAGCAATACATAATCGTGAATAACCTTTATAGATTTTTTTTTTTATTATTTAAATTATTTTTTTCCTTTTTGTAAAGCAGATTATTCACCGGGCTGTCACTTCTAGTTGGACGCGTGTGGACTCGAATGCCGTAGCATGCATGATCAATCATAAAATCACTACTTACAGTTCAAAATTAAATCCATATCCTACCTTTTCTTGTAACCCGATAAAATCAATCCATGGCAATGAACGTCATCGGAGATGTTTAATCCACAAGCATTCTGAGCATTGCTGCTTGCTGGCGTTCACATTAATTCACAAGTCGTTCTTTTAGGTTAGGCTATTTTCATTCAAGTCGATATAAAAGCAATTACGCTATGTCTAGCATTCTTTTACGTTACTGAGCATAGCAAATAAATTGGTTGCAAAATGGTATCCACTCACATGTGACTTTTTGTGTAACTTTTAGTCTGCTTGTTACGGTCAAAAAAAAAAAAACAATTAATACAGTCACATTTCTATATGCAGTAGCCTATATGAGATAGCCCATGATCACTAGATTATATACTGGTGTTACTGTAATGATTTTGTAAATGGTGATCAGCAACCAAATATTTATAATGTGGAAGTTTACTGTCTTTTGCCTTGGCGTGACTTCTCACATTTTGCAGACAGTGCAAAGGCAGAGTACAGTAACTTCAAAATAGGGGTAAAAATAAAGTTTGAGCTCACAATTTTTTAATGTAGATAATTTTCATTACTAAAACATCTAATTGCCAAATTTCCAGTGTCCTGCCTATAATTAATTTGGCTGGACAAATAAAAAATTTTAAAGTCATTTTTCTCAGTTTCACATTCTAGCGAGTTAAGGTATTTTGCCTTTGTAGGGCAGTATAGCAGTTTATTTCTATGATGACAAAGCTGAATTTTCAGCAGGCATTACTCCAGTCTTCAGTGTCACATGATCCTTTAGAAGTCAGTTTAATATGCTGATTTGCTGCTCAAGAAACATTTCTTTTTATTATCAATGTTGAAAACAGTTGTGCTGCTTAATAGTATTCCACAATTAATAGTATTGTGGAAACCGTGATATTTATTGTTTGTTGCTTAATATTTTTATGAAAACAACTTTTTTTCAGGATTTTTTGATGAATAGAAAGTTCAAAAGAATGGCTTTAATCTGAAGTAGCTATTTTTTTCCAATAATATCAAGGTCAAAAGGTCAAGGTCTTTACAGTCACATTTGAGCAATTTAATACATCCTTGCACTGAATTTATACATATATATATATATATATATATATATACATATACTTTATTAAGAAAACACAGTGTTTGTGTGTGTGTGCATGTCTATATGTGACCCGTGATGACAAAATGAGTTGGAATGAGAGCGCGCTAATTTTGAGCTACATGCAAAAAAAGTGAAAAATGTCGATTTTGAGGTTTTCACAAAAATTAGTTCATTAAGCCCTCGTCTAGCGATCCCAATTCTCCAAATAGTAATGAAACATCTATAATGATCTTTATTTGTACGTTTTCTGAGAGGGAGTACCTTTTCTCCGCTCGCTTCTCACGCCGACTGTGATTAGCAGTGCGCGCATAAAGGCGCTTCTGACAGCGCACGATCCCGATAAATGTACACATATACACAGAATTACAGTATTTAAGGATTCACGCAATCTGTTGTGGAAAAACATCTGATGTGTAACATTATATCAGATCTGTGCATTACAGTAGGTCTTAATATACAGGCCAACTGTCTCATTAATGTTAATCTAACAATAAAAGAATCACTCGGTGCTCTTGATTGAACTGCTTTTGTAGTTTTAATAATCAATTTATTTGTAATGAACACACTAAAGAGATTTTTACATTTGATTATTTCGTTTTTCTTAAATGCTTTTTGTTTGGATGTAAAATGAAAAAGGTATTATTTGTTTGTTTTTTTTCTTATATTTGTTCTACTGTTTTTTTTTTTTGCATCTGTTCTTATTTATAATAACAAATATAAAATAAAAAATAGCTATATTGTGACTATTAATATAGACATTATTATTAAGAAAAGAAGTGGAGGAAAAGATGCAACGTTGCTCTGTGATTTTGCTTTGGAACCTTCAGAAAACTTTTAACTCGATTTTTCTCAAAATTGACTTTGCTGACTCTATCGACTTCAAACAGGTGTAGCCCAGTCATTTTTCGTCCAATTCCAACAAATAATACATCATTTTGAAGGTTTTAATAACTCATTTTTTAAAAATGGCTAATTGTGACTCATTTTGCTCATTATGTGTACACTGAGCAAATTATGCTCTGTATTCATCCATTATACAAGATATGTGAATGTGAATGTGTTTTTGTTTTTATGTTCTTCTACACTTAAGTGCAATTTCAGATGTGCTTGTTGTGTGTGTGTGTGTGTGTGTGTGTGTGTGTGTGTGCATGCATGTATGTGTGCATCAGTGCTCTGATTGTTCTGTTAAGGTTACGTGGAGAACAAGTTGAGTTGTTATGAAGCAGAAATGATTTCATGATTGGATAGCCTGGAGCGTGATAATGTTGCACAAGTGGATGTGAGATAACGTAAAGGTATTAACATGACCATGACAAAAACAGCTATGTCAGCATCTCAGTTTTTTTAAAAGCACTCATCTTCATGTATGCTGTAGTTAATTTTACAAATGTTAATAAAAGTACATGAAAAACATAAATTAAAGGGCATTTAGATTAGAAGTTGAAACGCATAGAAAACCTTAACGTACACATACTACTGTAATTGAATTTCCAAGTAAAACTAGATATTCAACGAGGAAGGAAAGTCATGTCTGAGGAAGAGCAAGTTTACATTTTGATTCCAAAGTTATCTATCTGTAAATATTTTTTTTCTTTGTAATAACATGCACCAATGAATTGCTCACAATAAAACCAGGGATGTGGTTTAAGAAAATGAAATGAAAAGTAAATTCTGGCTTCATGTTGACTTTAGAATGATTAAGAAGTGGAAAGTGGAAATTGTAACACATGCAAATACACAAGCTCTGTGAATAAACAGAGCCTCAAATGATGTGACTCACAAAGTGACGTATGTTCTTGCGCTCCCGCACACACACACACACACACACACTCGCTCACACACAGATGCATGCGCATGTACTCTGCCTTCAGGAACAGCTTGAGGGCCAAATTACAATTCCAAAGATTTGACTGTTAAATGACTTCAAATTGAGCAATGCTACAGGCGTGGATATTAATGCTTCCTTGCGATATGGAGCGCTGAAACTAATTGCACATGAATGCTGGCCTTAACCAGATTAACCGTGGCTTGTTCAAGCATGTGAATTGTAGTTTTGTTCATTGTGTTCCCCCGTGTTTGAGCTTTGAGATACAACAAAGTCTTACTGAGGTTATCAGAGGATCCATCTTGCTCTTTTACCCCAGCATGGCGACATTTCTACCCCGGTGGGTGCTCCTACTGTCATCTGCTTTTTGGAAAGCGCTTGTGTGAAAACATTTACTGAATGCTCGACAATAAACATTGCTTCTGTAATCTCTGCATGTTTGGTGTTGAATTCATTGTGTGTGCAACACAGAATTTTAAACAAATGTAATTTGTTTGATATGAGCATTGCTTCTAGACTGCTCAAGTTCTTGAGCAGTCTAGACGGGTTGAACCTAAACATCTTATCATTATTATTATGTTTATTATTGTTAATAATAATAGTTTTAGTTGTGTTTATAATAATAATGATGTTTAATTATGTTTTATAATTAATAATAATAATTTGTTGTTGTTGTCAGTTCCTATTCCTATTTTGCTATTGTTATTGTTAATAATAATTTCAATATTATAATAGTTATTTTTAATAAATCTTCTTATTATTTTACCATTGTTTATTAAATAATTTTATAATAATAATAAATGTTGTTGTTGTTTGCTAATAATAGTAATACGTTTTGTTGTCATCAGTTCTTCCTATTATTAAATTTTTTATGTTTAATAATTTAAAATAATAATCATTATCATCATAAAATTATTATTAATATTACTATTGTTTTTATTATTATTATTAATAATAACAATAATAGTTTTTGTGTTTATAATAATAATGATTGTGTATGTGTAATAAAATGATAACAACAATAAATGTATTGTTGTTGTCGTCAGTTGCTATTCCTATTAATCATATCATAATAATAACAATAATAATACGTTTTGTTGCTGCTATCAACAACTATTTTATTATTTTATTGTTAATAACAACAACAATGATGTTGATTGATTGATTGATTGATTGATTGAATAGTGAATGGTAAATTATTGTAAATGTTTACAGAGTAGCAGTTCAACCTTGCTTTCTATATTCTATACTTTAAAACATTTACAATAATTTTCCATTCACTTGGTTATAAATATCTTATGTTATGTCTGTGTCAATCAATCAATTAATCAAAGATGTAAGACAGCAATCTGTTGTTGTACACATACATGCTTTATCCAGAAATCATAAGCTAACTGCATGGTGTGTGATAATGCTACCTCTGAAGCATCCCCACACTCTATAATAATAATGTTGAAAGTGATGGAGGCAGACAGAGAGGGAGGGACTAAGCTTGAAACGTTTTAGTCTTTCACTCATTCACTTTCTTCTGGTCTTATCCTGTCTCTCTCATGCAGTGCCCTGTGGCTCTAAGCCTCCCTCTGTTTCCCTCTTTGAGTGCTGAACATCGTGTTGTCAAGAACCCCTGCTTCTCTCTCTCACACTATGTTTCCACTTATTCTCCCGCCAAGTGGTGACAGCTGCTGTGGAAATGTCTGCCGTGGTAACCTCCCCCATGCCAGGAAGAGACAATTAGGAGAGCTAATGACTGAGCCCCTGTGAGCAGAGACACTTCCGTTCTCCTGTGCAGCACTTCTCCCTTCATTCCGCTAGCAGAACAGACAGAGAGAGCAGACATATAGGGAAAGAGAATGTATGAGAGAGGAGTGTTTTACAGTTCGTAGGAAGTTAGACTTCTTCCAGCGCAGTTCTTAGTCTTTGGCCTTTTTATTGAGAATATTGTGTATGTCATGTGCATCTTTGTGCACATTTGGACTGCACAATTTGATAAAATCACAAACACATACCTATACTGTGAATAACTGATTTGTATGATTTTATAAATTGTAAACTTTAATTTAGCTTGCCCACACAGAACTTGTTAACCTTTTATACATCTACAGTCAATTAAGTCATGTACACTGAACAAAATTATAAACGCAACACTTTTGTTTTTGCCCCCATTTTTCATGAGCTGAACTCAAAGATCTAAGACTTTTTCTATGTACACAAAAGGCCTATTTCTCTCAAATATTGTTCACAAATCTGTCTAAATCTGTGTTAGTGAGCACTTCTCCTTTGCCAAGATAATCCATCCACCTCACAGGTGTGGCATAGCAAGATGCTGATTAGACAGCATGATTATTGCACAGGAGTGCCTTAGGCCGGCCACAATAAAAGGCCACTCTAAAATGTGCAGTTTTACTGTATTGGAGGGGTCCGGGGGGGGGTCCGAAAACCAGTCAGTATCAGGTGTGACCACCATTTGCCTCACGCAATGCAACACATCTCCTTCGCATAGAGCTGATCAGGTTGTTGATTGTGGCCTGTGGAATGTTGGTCCACTCCTCTTCAATGGCTGTGCGAAGTTGCTGGATATTGGCAGGAACTGGAACACGCTGTCGTATACGCAGATCCAGAGCATCCCAAACATGCTCAATGGGTGACATGTCCGGTGAGTATGCTGGCCATGCAAGAACTGGGATGTTTTCAGCTTCCAGGAATTGTGTACAGATCCTTGCAACATGGGGCCGTGCATTATCATGCTGCAACATGAGGTGATGGTCGTGGATGAATGGCACAACAATGGGCCTCAGGATCTCGTCACGGTATCTCTGTGCATTCAAAATGCCATCAATAAAATGCACCTGTGTTCGTTGTCCATAACATACGCCTGCCCATAACATAATCAGCAAACCGCTCACCCACACGACGCCATACACGCTGTCTGCCATCTGCCCTGTACAGTGAAAACCAGGATTCATCCGTGAAGAGAACACCTCTCCAAAGTGCCAGACGCCATCGAATGTGAGCATTTGCCCACTCAAGTCGGTTAATAACTGAGGCGTGACGTGACTCTGGACGAACAGCTGAGACGTGGCGAGGCTCTGGATGAACGGCCGAGATGTGACGAGGCCCTGGCAGATCAGATGAGACTTGACTGGACTCATGAATATCAGTTCTGACTAGACTTGACTCATGACGATCAACTGTGACCTGACTTGCCTCATGAAGATCAGCTGTGACTAG
>NW_015667306.1:2575817-2581646 GCF_001515625.1 Sinocyclocheilus rhinocerous
GCTGGATCCTTGTGTGGCCGAGTATTCTGTTACGGGGCTGACAAGACTTGAGACGTGCGGATCCATGTGCAAGCTTTATTTAAAGCAGAGAGGTCAGAAACACAGGCAGGGTCGAACAATGGCAAACAGGTATATGGCGGACAAGACACAAGAATAATCCTAGGGCTAGTGAAGGTCAACGAATGGCGAACAGAATCAAAAGGGCGAGACTAAAGGGATAAATCCAGGAAAACAGGCAAAGATCAGAAACCGAGAAAACAGACAAGGCAAGACTAGGCTAGGAAGCTAACGAGGGCTCTGTAGAATAGCTATCACTGCTGGCGATAAGGGCATACAATACTCGGCAGTTGAAGGGAGTGAGAGTGTTAAATAGTGAGTGAGTGATATGATACAGCTGTGTGCAATCAGTGCTGTGTGCAATCAGTGTAATGAATGATGGGATATGTAGTCCGGGGTGATATGCAACAGTGTAGTGCGAGAGTCAATGAAGTGGAAAGGGTGACCTCTGATAGCTAGCAGACGGAAGTTCATGGACCGGATACGTAACACATAAAGCCTTAATATTCAATAACAATTGCTATTTGCTATATGTAAATATTATCACAGTAATCTGAACTTCATAAAATTGGTCAGAGCATAATTATTCAGATATAGTCAGAACCATGCACATGTAATGCAGAGAACATGCATTACGTCAAACAAATACTGTAAATTACTGAATTGTGAGTTTTATTAGCAGGAAATTACCTAATTACACGTTTGCACATACGGTAAATAAATTATAAACTTCAATCTATAGCTCGCCCACACAGAACTTGCTAATATTTTGTATATTTATACCTACAGTTGATTACATAAATTCAAAATTTTTCTAGTGCATTGTCACTGTAGATTTGGCTCAAAATCACTTTATATGGTATGCAGAGACACAAACAATATGTGTTTATTTTTTTTATTTTTATTTTTTTAGCTATTTTAGACAGACCCCAGTTTGTGAAATGCTAGTTTATAAGGACCCGAGTCCATTGTTCATTCAGACCTCAGTGATGTGACCTGCAGAGTGTTTGGGAAGGAGTTTTCTGATTCAAAAGGTCAAAACTGAGTTCAGAGAGTGTTTGTTTGTGTACAAGCACAAGATGAAAGTAGATGAAAAAGGAAAGAGGAAAAGAAAGAGAGGCCGGTGGTGCATGTGTACTGTATGTATTGATTAGGAGAAGCAGGCAGTAAATATTCAGAGATAATGAATGCAGTTATTGGCCACAAACTCACTTCATCCATCATCTTCTGATGCCAGCCGGATGTTCGATGACCCTTCTCATATTCACACATCTCTGGTTTACATGTTTTCCTGCTGTGTGAGACAGTCTAATTAGCGCTGCACCTCTCTGACCCAGTGGGATTCAGGTCTTGTGCTGTTAAGAATCTATTGCTTTATTCACTTTTATGTTTCTGTATTTTCCTACGGTAGGTTATAAATGCAGAGGTAGTTCTCTGTTCTTGCATGTGACAGTTTAACTTTTATCTGCACCTTCAGGTGGTATAAATAATTTTTGCTGTAATGAATAAGTGATGTGTTTTTATATTTGAAAAGGAAACATTTCAAACCTGTCCCCTGCTTCCAACTACACTGGTTATGGACACGATGAATCAGGTCCAATGGCCCCATTTTGTCATAACGGCACACTGTTAAATTAACCAGTCCTTCAGGGTATGGAAAGAGACACATTATCTTCACACACTTTTGAGAGTTCACAGAGTTGAGATGCAAAGCTGCTTTTCATTAGTCACACCACAGAGTTTCTTACAAAACAGATTGAGCAGTTAATCAGAGCAACATTCTGCAGCCAAAAGTGCAATTGTCCATGATTTAAAAGGTTTGATTGCTTCAAAAGGAAGCTACTGCCAAGTAGTTTGACAAGCCTTCCAACTTCCGGTAGTTTGCTAATTTATTAAATGTGCACTCTGTGAATTTAATTTTTTTTACTGTATTTTTTACCATTCAAAAGTTTGGGGGTCAGTAAAATTTTATTTATTTATTTATTCTTTAAATTAATTATTTTTTTAAGCAAAAATGCATTGAAAAATTCAGCTTTGTCAATACAGGAAAAAAATTGCATTTTAAAATATACTAAAAAAACTGTTATTTTAAATATTTTAACTTTGATCAAATAATTGCAACCTTGGTGAGCATAAGTGATTTCTTTCAAAAACAATAAAACATTAAAAAATCTTACGGACCACAAAATTTCGAATGAGAATGAGATCTAATCTAATCGTACAAACATGTTTACATCTAAATAATAAATAATCTGGATTCAGTCAGATTTACTGAATAGAAACAAACTGCTTTTTGTGCAGACATTTAACTTTCATTAAGCTCACCAGACTTCTTCTATGCTGCTTACGTGGGCAATGTGAATGCCGTTAATATGGGCAGCAAAATAAATATGCGCCACTTAAGCGCTACACACATGAAACAAGCATTGCATTTGCTTACAAACAACATTCTACCAGTATAAAAGACAGTAAATGTTGAATCACAGCTTGGATCGACAGCTTGACTGGTTGGTTTATGTCTACGTCTGTAATGGAAGCTTCATTCTTTTTCCTATTAGTGTGGGTGAATTACACACAGCTCTTTCTGCTAATAGAAATGTATATTTACCCCTTCTGTAAATCATCCACTTAATGAATTAATCCTGCTGCGTAAACCACTTAGGTCTGCTTCTCATTTTTTTCCTTTTTGCTAAGCATGTTTTCAAATGATCGTTTATTAAAACTGTCCTGTGGTGGTGACTTGGTCGCTCACTAATTCTGACCATCCCTTCCCCCATTGGACCCTCATGATCAAGTCCAGAACACTATGAGGGCAACACACAAAATAATCAATCTCTGCCAATAGTCTGTCTGGAGAAGACGCCACACAACAATCTCTAGTCCTCAAATGAAGTGCTTGTCTTAAAGACCCTCAGTTACGCAGAGTGACTTTCTTGCCTCGTGAACATGTTGTTAAACATGCTGTTTTCCCGCTTCAGGGATGAGAACTCTCCCGCAAATGGGAATAGGTGAATTGAAGAATATTAACTTGGGTAGTATGTGTGCGTGTGTTTAACACTTCTTGATTGAATAGCCTCTCATTCCTGTTATATGAATGCTGTTTGTTAAATTAGCTTGTGACTATTAAGAAAACAATAAAACACATTGCTTTCTGTTGTTTTTGTAATTATGGCAGGACTAATGAAGCAAATAGATTAGCTTTTCTGTTTCTTTAGTAGGAGCTAGACTGTCTTTTAGAGACTTGTTTGGATGCTTTTATTTTTCTCCCGTATCAATTTTCTTGTAGTGTGCTGAATGAAAGAATTGTGCTTTTCAAGGCAAAGTGTAGCAACAAACATTCTGTATACACATATATATAAACAAATGGGCAAATGAGCTTAAAGTTATAATGGCTAAGGCTAGTGCTATTTGTGTGATAAAAATGTTGCCTTCCAGTAGTATTTCTCCAGGCTTTTGTATTACAAGCCACTGTTGCCAAATATTATTATTGACCTTTTCTTTCATATACGCACAAAGTTATTTACAGTGGTTTTACGCAGCATGGTTTCACACCCGTCTCATATTATCAAGCTGTAGGCTACTCAAACGTTGTGCTGAAGTACAAGAGTAAACAGTATTCCTGGGATCAAGAGGTGTGTTAAGTTCACACTAGGTCAGAAACTAATGATTTTTGGGTCTTTTAATCTCTGAGAGCCATGTTCCATAAAGAATTAATTTTCGAAATGGGTTTTGGCTGATAGATAGATTGACAGATTTTTACATAAAAAATCTAGACCTTTTTTATACAATAGTTTACAACTTCTACAACAGATGTTATTATAGTGCAACTTCCATTTTAGACACAGTGTTGCCAGTAACTCTCTAGTCTACTTTAGCTTTGCCAATGAAAATAATTCTAAATGGTGTTCGTGAATGAATTAGTGTTTTTTGAATTGGTATAATCATACATGATTTGGTATAATCTATGACTCACTCGTAAAGGCTTGTTTTGTTCCTGAATGAATCAGTGTTTTTCAGTGAATCAGTTGAATTAATGATTCATTGACTCACTCATAAAGACAGCCACTTGTTTTGTTGCTGAATATATCAGTGTGTTTGAATGAATCTGTCAAATCTCATTTACACTTCTGTGCATTCAAAGGCACACACAAGAGTGAATTTTATGCATAATTTCTTCTCCTTCTAGCATGCTTTTAGCATGCCACACTTCCAACTGTAAGTCGATGGAAAATTTTGTGAAAGTTTCATTATTTGAACATACAGCGTACAATTTTAGCATTTTGCTAAACAGCTCTCTTTCACTCATACGAATTTGGAGTGACATTAAGGTTAATAACCTATATACCTACAAGATTTTGATTTTAGCTGATCTATTCTGTAAATATCTATTCAGTCATGACAAGTGAAGAGAGAGACTCTCATTGTGACAGCACAAGTGCACAGAGCGGAAGCACGATTTTTGAAAGCATAAGAAGCGGCACATGCCCAACCCCCTGACTCTTTCTCTCTAATTATGCTTTTAAGTGCTAAATGAGCCCCGAGAGACCTTCCACCCCACCAGGCTCATGAGTCTCCACCTCCTTCGTTTTACAAATCAATCAGTGTGTCATCGGCGGGGTGTATGCCGTGATGAGATGGCCTCTCTCTGCAATCCCCGTGATGAGCTCAAATAGATCTCCCACTCATAAGCTCCCTATGGTTCACTTACCACAATGACCTTGTGAAAATGAAACAAGCAATCAGCAGATTTTAATTTGAGGAAGGGCCTGATGAACCCATCAGGGTCAGTAGTCTAACTAACATGGAATGGGTAAGTTTCTCTTCTCTGATCGTTGTTTGGGTATTTGTTATGATAATTATGGCCCATCATGCCTCTTGTCTACAGTGACATTTGGCACTGGGTGATGGTGGATGGTGACAGGGGCCTGGTTGGTGGCTATTTCAGGCTAGTTTTTGACCTCAGAGAAGATCAACTGGTGATTTATTGAGGCAGGAGTCAGACTGGCTGTTCAAAAGCTCATCAGTGGAGAAATAAAATTAAAGCAGGGCTCAAAAGTAGGGATTCCCCAGAGTCAGTGTAAAAGAGATTCTGCATAGTTGATAGAAAAGACACCTGCCCTTTCAGACCAGTGCTGCATTGACACAGAAAATGTTACATTCATTGATCTTGTACTGTATATTCGTTTTTTTATGCCTTGCAAACTTTTTTGTTTTTCAAACTTAAAAAAAAAAAACTTTTTTTTTCCCTTTTTTTTTTTTTTTGTAGACTACAGACTAATAAAAATGTTTTACATTGTAAGCCATTTTTTTCGTAATCAAAAGGGTGTTTATGACTTTATGCAGTATACTCATATAATGCAATGTAGTAATCTTAAACTTAAATGTTTTAGTAGTGTTTTAATGAACAAAAAATATCTAAAAAATTACATTAACTTTACACACTTTGGGCACGATAAGAGGCTGCATTTATTTAAAGGGGTCATATGATGCGATTTCAAATTTTCCTTTCTCTTTGGATTATTACAAGCTCTTGGTGCATAAAGAAGATCTGTAAAGTTGCAAAGACTAAAGTCTCAAATCCAAAGAGATGTTCTTGCATCACAGTGTGTTAAGGGGCGTAGCATTTCAGTCACAACGCACTGGATAGCTGGCCAATCAGCGTATACCTCGCTTTTCAGAACGATGAGCTTTGTAAAAATTTACGCGTTTCAGAAAGGCGGGGCATAGAGGAGCAACAATAATGTACATTATGTGGAAAATAATGTGTTTTTT
>NW_015667306.1:2582127-2589919 GCF_001515625.1 Sinocyclocheilus rhinocerous
TATGCTTCCAGCGAGTGCAGCATGTCTAGTACTTGTTGGTCACCATGATTCTGACATCACACCAAATGTATTCAATCCTATAGAAACAGTAAAAATTTAAATAAATTTAGGTTTAAAAACAGATCAGTTATTTATTAATAAATATAAAGATATAAATAAAAGATATTTTTAACTTAAAAGTAACATTGAAAAGCTACCAACAGATTACTTAAGTTACTAAATTTAGGCCTAAATGAAATTTCAGACAACTGTACTTTACCTTTAATTATGGACACTTTTACCGCATATGAAACTTCCTTGGTCAGTGCCTCTTGAAGAAAACATGAACCAGAAAAGTTCCAGAAATAAAATTCAAATGCTTTTACTTTCCTGAACTGGGCAGTTGTTATTGGCTGCATTCAAGTACACAACCTGCAAATACAAAGGAAAAAAGAATAATGCAACAAAAAGAACATAAATAAATACATTGGAACAGAATGTATTACAAGCTTCTTTTCAATAAACAGGAATCAATTTTCATATACATCATCGTGAATGGACTGATTTTGATAGCAGACACACAGACTAAACAAACCTTCAAATATTACGATGTATCTATTTACAAATGAACCAATATATCATATTAACCTTTTAAAGTGGTGGGTTCCGGAACGGCCGGCGGTGACCTTGATGGCAGACAGAGATGACCCAGTGGTAGACCTGAATCCACAGCTCGGCCCACACCAAGGTGGGTGCATGGCTAACCTCTGTGTCTTTTCTTTACCTAGAAAGCGACTGACTGCCTCAAGCGAGGGTGGAGCCTCCACCTATTTGGCTAACTTCCCCCCCCCCTCTCTCTCTCTCTGCTGAGCTAGACGAGACACAGAGACTGAGTTTGATTGCACCTAAAATTTGCACTGCTTGAATAAAGACACCTTTCAGGGTGGCGCTTCACTGCATTTCGTGTCGGTTCTCCTCTTTTCCCGTAGTGGAGTGCGACTATATATATATATATATATTGGCAAAATGAATGAATTAATGAATGGATGGATGGATGGATGAATGAATGAATGTTGAGACCTGCAAAGTATTTGCTTATGCCATCTTACAAGTAAACTTGGCTGTTCCATCAAATCGCATGCGGAAATAATAATCTGTACTGTTCAAATAAATAAATAGTTTCTACCACATCTGCATGTCAGCAAAATGTTGGCAAGATTTTCAGTATAATTAAGTTCATGCTCACCTGGAAGAACAGCTGTAGCCAAGATATATAGATAACTTGAACAACATGACCTGGTTTTGCTGGAGATTTTTCATTTTCTTTATCAGTCATGAATAATTAAAGATAATTTATTTTTGTTCACTCCATGTTAAAACAATTTGCCATTGCAAAATTCATTAATAAGTGTGTAAAGATATTGTTATCTACACTAATGCACTGAGAGTCTGGGTTGGGATTTGCTAACATGTGACGTATCGATTTGCAGACCCAAAACCTGCTCAAACCGTCCTGCTTGCTTTGTGAGAAATGAAATCCAGCTCTGCTCTTTACATATAAATTACATGGATTGTCCACTGTTTAGTGAGTGTAAGTTAGATACATGTTCCCGTTGTTGCTAATGAAAAACGGATGTAGAATACATCTGTGAAAGAGAGAGTCTGTCCATTTCTTATGAAGAGCTGGAAGAACAAACAGCTGTGATCTCAAGCAGCAAGAACTCATCGTCCCATAAGATTTATCCTAGCACAACAATCTGCCACACACACATACACAAGATGGGCAGTTTCCAAAATGTTACGAGGAAAGAAAAGTGTTTTTAATTAGAATGAGGAACTGGATCAGATGTACTGTAGTGGATGAGGGGGTGATATGAAGGTACATGATACTGTCCAGTAAAACTGGCTTATGGGAAATACTAGCTCTTATAGACATAGGCATGTCAGAGATTTGTTCAATAAAGAGGTGAACTGTATCTACAGCAGAGGCTTTATTGGGTGAGTTATTAAAAGGAAAGGCAGTAGTGCAGTGGGACTTGTTTTTGTTGGATCCACATACTTGCTCTGAAGGGGACCTTTATTGATCTGTTCGTAATAGTTTGCTCTTCAAGGTCAGCTGTCTAACAGTAGCTTTGAATTACAGTGAGTCTGAATGTCTATTTGTCACCCATAAATGCAGGATAGCATGTGCATGTGTTTGGTTGCATTAAGTCATTGTTGGTTTTCAGTTTAATTAGCTGATTCAATATAGCTTCTGTTGAGTAAATTACTCCTAAAATGCAAATGGTCCATGATAGTCATGATAATGCAAAAAAATCAATTTGCATGTGGGAACATTTAAAGAGAATTGACACTTGTGATTGAAAATTTGCACAGTAAGATGTCATTGTTACATTGTGTTAATGGATGACATAAAGGTTAGCCATTGTTCCTTTTGTTCAGTTGCTTGAAAGGCTTTAAATTTTAATTCAGTTTCAAATGAAAACCTGAAAAACTCCACATGGCAGGAGAGTTTTAGTTTACTAAAGTGCCAGTTTACACAATATTTGGCCTTCTTGGTTCTATATTAAAGAACTCATCCCTGAATCATTTCCCAGTTTGATTCTGTTTAATTCTGAAACATTTGAGTATATTTCAGTCATTTTGGGGATCGGGCTACACTAGTCATTTAATTTACCCAAAAGAACTGACTCAAAACATTAGTTTACTTGTAAATTGCACAAAATTTGTTGCTATTATATTGTATTGTATTGTATTGTATTTTATTTTATTAGATTAGATTATCACATTCAATACAGACTTGTTTTTTCTTTCAGATTGTGTATTTTTGCAAATTGTATTTCTTTCTTTCTTTATTTATGTATTATAATTATTATAATTATTATGTTTAATTGTGTCAGTAAAAGTTTGATATTGGTACTTCATTATTTAAATGAAGATATTTTTACCCAGTCCTAATTAGACTGCAATCACAAGAATTACTACAAATTCAACTGATTGCCACATTATTTTTTTCTTATTCCAATTTTTACACACACACACACACACACACACACCTGTTTTTTTTTATTGCAAATCAACACAAAAATAAATAAATAAATAATGCCGTTGTGAGGGAAAAAAGGCAGCAAATTCAGCCATTTTGAGACGCAAGACAGGAACAGCAGTAGAGTGAGTAAATGAGTGAAAGAAAGCATGAAGCATTCTCTCTTCCTTCCCCTCAAGCCCAACCACAGAGATTAGTAATCCCACATGGGAAAGTCTTGGTCATCTTGCTCAACCCAGGCCTTTGTGTCTTCCCCGACAGGCAGATGCTTGGAGCACTGTCTAATGAACCCTCTCCACCTTCCGGACATGCATTTCGCCAACAGCCCTTCCTCTGTTCCTCTATTAGGTTAGCGCTAACTGACACAATCCTCCACAGCCAGGTGGACCATAGCAGGGAGCAGATAAGTTTGAGAGAAGGTGCATATAGACCCCTCCACATGGACAAACTGAGCTCACAAAACAGACTGGAGTGGGTCCTCAAAGCCGATTGAGCGGGACAGATGTCCTCACAACGGCGCATTCCTGATCGCTGGGGCGAATCACATCTCTCAGCCAGACTGCCCTCCAGCCTTGCATACTGATGGTGGAGATGAGATGTGTCTGTGTGTGTAATCACTTTGGGAGACCTGTGTTGGGTGTCTCGCCGGCTGGTTCAAGGAGAAGATGAGAGTCAAGGGCAGAGCAGCGAGGTTGTCTGGCCACCAATCTTTTGTCCTGGATGTCTGGGCTGTGGTTTACTCCTGCTCACTCTATCTCACTCAGTCGGCTGAGAGAGCCAGGCAGTGACCAAGACAAGCAACTGACACGTACGAGTCCTGAGAAAGACAAAACAGCAGGAGAGAGTGACAGAGACATACATTTAGCAAGCTAAATGATGGTTCATTGTATAAAACACAATAAAAGCCTGTCTTGTTGTATCTGTGTACGCCTCTCACTTTATTCATTTAGTCTAGCTGTGCATTTCAAGCAGAACACATGAATTAGGGATGTGCTTATGCAATCATATATTGTAATAGATCCGCTTGTCTATGTTTGTTCCGAGCAGACTATCAATCTGTGCATTAGTGGACAAGTTTTTTTAGTGAGCCTTTTGTGCAGGTTATGTCAGAAGGTGAGTGAGTCAGTGAATCATATGTTCAACCAATTCTTTCAAAAACTCTGATTCATTTTGGAATAAAACAAGTGACTGTCTTTATCAAGGAGTTTAACAGATTGGTTCACATCATCATAACTTATTCAGTTATAAAACAAGTAGCTGACTTTTTGAGTGAGGGAATGATTCAAACACTGATTATTTCAGCAAAAACAAAAAAAAACAAGCTATTATATGTGTTAGTCACTGAATCATTCATTAAACCAATTTGCTGTAATAGATACACTGATTCATTCAGGTGAAAAAACAAGTGATTTCTTTATTCATTAAACCAATTTGTTCACAACAATAATTGATTAAATAAAGAAAGAAGTGACAGACTTTGTGTGAGTCATTCAATTATTCACTCAAACAGTTTGTTCAAACACTGATTTATTCAGCAACAAAACAAGCAACTCTATAATCAGTGAATCAGTGCATTGAAAAACACTGATTCATTCACAACACTAATTCATTTAGTAATGACTTTTGAGTGATTCATTGAATCACTTACTCAAACAATTAATTTAAACACATTCACTGAGCAAAAAAAAAAAAGACTGACCTTTTGAGGGAGTCATTGAATCATTCATACAGTACAGCAGTACTCAACATTAACTTTGAACTACTCTGGTTTAGTTCTCTGTAACTGTCAAACTCTGTGGTACTGCTAATATTGTTGAGTGCTGAAATGTGATAATACATTTACTGTATGCATTTGACAGCCTCTTTTTTTCCCTGTGATTTACAGTAAATTCAGTCTTTATATTTTAAGGTAATGTGTTTCCTACGATTCAAACCCATGACTGAACCCTGTAACCCAAGTGTCTACTAAACAATTAAATGTAAGTGCAAAAGCATCTAAGCTTATTTCGTTTGTTAACTATATACAGATAAAATTAGTTACATTTTATCATTTGTATTTGCCATTTTTTTATCCCTTCTCGCAACAGACCTGTGAGCGACCAGTCAAGAGAGAGAAAAAAAAAACAATTCTGTGGATCGTGTTTTGATTCTCCTGATTAGCAGCTGGGGTGATCTTATTATCCCTGAAGTATTCAGTGCAGCGCTGTATGATCTGATGATGCTGGTCACTGCAGAAAGAACGAGACAGAGTGGATGAGAAGGAGTCGGACAGAGCTGGGCACTAATTACCTCTAGCCTGCCGCCACTCAAGTGCCAACTTCTGCTGCAATCAGGCCAGTTCTGCTCTCAGCCGAGGAGCTGTTGAAGAAAAAGCCTCTCTCAAGAGTCAACAAGCAGTCAAACGGCACCAGCTCTACACTTATCTCTTTCTCCCTTTACTTTAAAGACTGCACTGCAAGGACGGCTAGTTTAAAAGCAAGAAGGGTTGTAAAAGGTGTGTGTGTGTGTTTGAGCTGCATGCATTTATGAGTATGTGGGTGAGAGTGGGAATTGTGTGCTTTTTAGTGTGTTGTAATTGCCTCAAGCCTTGTAGATATGGCTCATGTTACATTTGCATATGCACTTACCAGCCTATTTATACTCGTTAGTGGCCCGTTCTAATGGCAAGTAAATCTGTAAGTCAGCCATATATTCACTTGCTTAATAAATGTTTGTGGATCCAAACCTGTATGACTTTCTTGTCATACAATTAGACATGTCTCAAAATATCTTGAAAATGATCCCTTTAATGCACTGCGGTACACTTTACAGGATCCATATGAGGTGACATTTTGAAACCCAGTCTGTATTCATATTTAGATCTGATTCTTTTTTTGTTTAGAGCATATTTAAAGAAATAAACCAGCTCAGCACTTTGAGGTGTCTCTTTGTCCCAATATGTGATTTTAGTTTTTTCCTGTGCCTTTGTTTGTTTCTTAGTGCACAATCGCTCACAGTAGGCCTGACCTACATTGGCTTATACCCACCTTTATACTTCACTTAGCATCTTGACTTCCAGATATCCAGATTTACTTCTCAGGATTCTGTGACTTTCTGGAAGTTTTTTGTTTTGACAAAATTCTCAGATAGAAAATAATTTACTCCTGTTTTCGTAGACTAAACCCTGGCGTAGAGATGCTGTGATGTTGTGAGTATCTCACTGGCCTCGTTTCCAGACGCCTGTGGAGGCATCCCCTGCTGTCGACCTTACACGACTCACTTTGGTCTGCTCATACAAAACATTAATTGTATAATGTGCGATATTTTGCATACCGCTGCAACATAAGTTTTGGAGTGTTTAGGTTGTTTATGCCTTTTCTGCTTTCTGTAATAAGAATCTATGCCTGAAGGTTGTGCTTATGACTTTTGTTCTTTGTTGCTGGCCTGTCTTGCTTCTGAAACATAGTTTTAAATGCCATTGGTACCGACTTGCAGGGAAAAGTGAAAGAAAAGCTTAGCCTTTGGTTGAGACTGACCTACAAACTATTCCCAAATAGTGCTTGTTGTGTTACTGTACCCGAAGTGTTGATGGCATGGAGTGGCTTTGTTATTTGGTGTAGAGTGTATTAAGTAGAGAACATATATTCACAACTCTACCTTTAATCCTTTCCAAGCATCTTTTGTCCTCTTTAGACCACTTTGAAATAATAATCATCACAATAAATGATGATACAAAAATCTTAATAATCATAAAAAATATAAGACATAACTTCAACTAGAATGACAATTAATTACGCTATGTATTCACAGTCTGAATAATTTAATTTTGAATGAGAAATTAATGTACATTTATTATTGATTCAATTAAAATGGTACAATTTTAATAATATAATCTGTTATAATACGGTATATTAACAAACTTTGTAGTGTAGTCGATGCATATATTGTTATTGGATTGATGCACCATGTTAAAAGTCACCGTTTTGATTTTTAATCTTCACCATGCTAGTCAATCGAGTTACTTTTTGATTACCAAGTATACCAGTCATTGAATCTGGGCCTGTAAATGTAAATGGGGTGCACGACTTTCATGTGTACATGTGAACTTGTTTAACAGAAAGCACTTTTCCTGCTTCAACAAAATAATGACATTCTGTAATTTCCAGTAAATTAAATTTGATCTGTAATTTCCTCTAAATTAAATGTGGACATGGTTTGTGGAAAAGCTGATGGTCGGTCATAAACTCGATTGGGCGTCCTTCTCAAAGCGTAATCTCAACACCAGCATCCAGTTTTATACCGGTTGTTAAATAATACTGCACTATCCCATCCAGTCTCTCTCTGTTTGTATGCTTTATTATCCAGAAGCAAAGCTCCATGGGGATGCTGGTGGATTCTGCCTCATAGCCCTTGCTGGAGATTGGTATCGATCAGAGATTGATTGGGTGAACTCCTCGTTAAGGGGATGTCGAGATGAAGCTGTAAATCTGCTGAATCATATTTTAGAGGCTGACTCGAATTGATGCGGCTCACTGGAGGCTTCTTTAGGGGCCATTCACATATCGCGCCTAAAAACGCTAGGCGCGCCGCTTTCTGCTTTTTTCCCAAAGCGTTTGGGCGCTTGCGCTCCGGAGGCGTCTGCCGTTGCTAAGCAACCATGACCTCCGCTCTCCATGAAGACTCGGGAGTTTCAGCAAAGGATAAATGTATTTGCAGCACTAAAAATCGCTTGTAGTAGCTCTGCTACTAAATTTATTTAAAAATGGCTATCCCTGTACAGCTATGATC
>NW_015667306.1:2590083-2592035 GCF_001515625.1 Sinocyclocheilus rhinocerous
TTACTGCCGAGTATGTTTGCACATACAAGGAATTTGTTCTGCTGATAGAAGCTTCCAGTACACAGAGACAACAACAACAACATACAGATAATAAGAAACAAAGATATGTGAATAAAACACACACACACACACACATACATATATATATATATATATATATGTATGTGTGTGTGTGTGTGTGTTTTATTCACATATCTTTGTTTCTTATTATCTGTATGTTGTTGTTGTTGTCTCTGTGTACTGGAAGCTTCTATCAGCAGAACAAATTCCTTGTATGTGCAAACATACTTGGCAGTAAAGCTCTTTCTGATTCTGATTTCTGACTAAAATGGTACCAGTTTGTGCACAACACACTGTAGAGAGAAGTGCCAGTGGCTTGGATGTAAGATTTAGCACTTTGTGAAATGAGAGGCTGGTCTTTTGAGGAGTAATTGCACTCAGAGCTGTTTTGCCTCTGCAGTTTAGAGGGAGAAGGTGATAAAGAGGGATGGCAAGTAATGGAAGGAAGGATAACACACACCACAGCTGTGAGCCATTCAGAGCTGATTTGAGAATTACTTTCAAATAGCTTTAAAATTAAATTGGCAAGTTTAAATTGAGTTAACAAACAGGATTGTAATTTCGATTTTAAGTTTGAGACAGAGATGGAATTAAAATTGAATGAATTTCAAAGAAATTCATACAGTATAACTACAGTATTTTAGTATTATTAATTTTACTAATATTACTAATTTTATTATATTTTGTTTTTTGATTTATTTGTTTATTCATTTGTATTTAATATTATCCTATTACTTATCACAGTTCTGCTTCATTAATTATATTATCATATTTTATATAATCATATGAAATTATTTTATTTATGTTCTTAAAATATTTCTGCTTAATTCTAATATCATATAGTTTCATTATTTATGAACAGAGTGTGATTCATTCTTGTGTATACACTTTGTTTGACACCCCGTCCATCCTTTTCACACACGATCTAGGGAAGTAAGTGAACTGAAGAAGAGAGAATTACATCGTTCTTAGCTCCTTCATTACTTCTTGACCATATCCTTCTCTATTCTCCTCTCGCTCATCTGTCACATCCCTTCCTTTCTTGTCAGTTTACCCTTTTTCCTTGCCTCATTTTCTCTGTGAACTGTAGACTTGGTCACAATCCTGGACTGAAAGGATTTGGCCCACTTATAAAGCGGTTGTACAGTATGAGTGCAGAGATGGATCAGACAGTCACTTATATTCTGCTCTGCTCAGCAGAGTTACATAACAACCCCGACTGGACCTGTTAAAATGGAAGAAGATTCCTCATCTGTGACAACTGATCTACTGTATTCACAATGTACTGTGCACATAAAGGGAGTTTTTATGAGCTTAAATGTAACACAAAGACTCCTGTGCACTCATAGTACTTTTGTAGACCGTCATCCCATCCACCCATCCCATCTGAGTGTTTAGAGGGTCTTGGCTTTGCTTATCTTCCACATTGATTGACTAAGATCACGATCTTACTGATCTATCAAAGTATGTTCATCATAGATCTCTACACTCATGTTGTTGGTCTCTCCTTCACTTTTGATGACAATGTCACACACTGCTAATTAGCACTCAGCTCCTCAGTCTGACATGACATGCTTAGATTACAAACAGTTTTTTGTCTGGTCCTAAATGTTGTAGCTGATCCTGAGATGTTACTGTGTATTTGTACCAACAAATTGATGCTCTACAATGTCATTTGTGCACCACGAAAGTGTTGCTTTGTTTTTTGTTTTTTTGGCGACTTCCCTAAAATATATCTTTGACCTTGTTTCTGAGGAATTTTTGAATCTTTTTGATGGCTGTGTTTCACTTGACTTTTATGCAAAATTTTAAGTAAATTTTCAAAGTCAGTAGTGTTTTTTTTTTTCTATTTTAAATAAATGCTGTCTTTTTGAAATTTTTGTTCATCAAAT
>NW_015667306.1:2594422-2595961 GCF_001515625.1 Sinocyclocheilus rhinocerous
GAGCGCGTCGCTTCCATTATGAGCGCGCCTGCCGCGCGGCTACATTTGAAATAACGAACTTGAGCGCGCAAAAGACGCGATATGTGAACGGCCCCATCATTGGTGGAGGCTTTCACCTTCTTTCATGCCTTGCATTGTTGGGATAGGCAGGATTAGCTGGTCCAGGGAAATCAGAGGGAAACGACAGACCTTGATTAAGATATCCAACATCACACTGGAGATATTACAGTTAAGAAAAGTTTTTTTTTTCTTCTTCATAACAAGTTGTTTCTCACCATACTGAAGCTGAAATAAACGATGACCCTTGAAGCAAAGTGCAAAGACTGTTTGCTTTCACCTTTAGAAAGAATATATCAGAAAATCTAATTAAGGTATCAGAAGTCATATCAAAGGGTACTCTATTAAAAGTCATCTTGTTTTAGAGTTTTTAATTTAGTGCAAAATGTCCTCTGACTCTTCTCTTTGAGAGAGTATCGTGACGGATGGTAGATGAAGGGTATAGGGGTCACCGTTGCTGTCACAAGAAGTGGATATGTCTGTGCTTGTGTCCTCTACTCTGTTATCTGTGACTCAGTTAGCCTTGAAGTCAGGAGGCAACTGCTCGTCAAACACTAATAGAATAAAGACGTGCTGTCTTTCTACTGTGACTGCAGAGACTGAGAAGTCGAACTAAAGGTGAGGTCACACTAGTTTTACTAGCTTTATTCTCTTCCATTCATACACATACAAGGAGAATTGAAATCAAAGTACATGTAAAGTCTTTTGCTGCATTCTAAAGATCATATTTGGTCAACCCTGACCTTAAAATACGTATAGTGAAAAGATGTATGAGCAGTAGAGGATGTAAACATCACAGCTTGGCATCCATGTTCAATACATAGAATCAGAGTTCCTGGAAAACCTAGAAATATAAGAAATTTCAAAAGTTACACGACTGTAAAAGTCATGGGGATCTTAAAAGGTCATGCAAAAGTCATGGGGAAAACAGAATCTTAAAAGGTCATGGACATTACTATAGTGAATATAAATGTTTTTTATTATGCTCACTTTTTCTACGGCTCAAAATCTTTCTCTGCGAGTGGCATTTTTATGAAATGCTTTTTGTAATCCTTTTCCAGTCATCACAAATAACCAGAAAAGTAATGAAAATTCTATTGAATGCTAAACACAAACAGTTTTACATATACAATGAGTCATCCAGATAAGGAACAACATACTGATACAAAGGGGTTATAAAATAGAAAGAATAAACAAACACACAAACAAATACATAAGTAAACAAATAAACGAACAATTAAGACAGCAGCTCAAAGTTTTTATTTTCAATTATCTTTTAACTTTTTAGCAAATAAAATTGTATCTAGATTTATTTTTGTTATCAATGCACATAAGAGTCAGAAAACATAAGAAAGTCAACCTTAAAGCATCCTTTTGCTTTTGTGAATTTGAAATTTACCATAACCATTACCATAAATGTGTGTGTATATACTGTATATATTTATATATATATATATATATATATATATATATATATACAGT
>NW_015667306.1:2596184-2609286 GCF_001515625.1 Sinocyclocheilus rhinocerous
GTATATATATATATATATATAATTTAAAGTATATAAAAACATCATTGCAAGTTAATTAAAAATTATGTCGAGATATCTGTTGAAAACGACAAAAAAGAAATGTCCCTTTTTCAGGATACTGTATTTTAGAGATAATTTTGTAAAATACAAATAGACTTTATAGATCTTTATTGCAAAGGGTTTAAACAATTATTGCACATACACATGTGGAACAATCCTTAAGACACTTGCTTGTTTACAGGTCGTAGACAATTATGGTCACAGTTACAATGATTTAGGACAGTAAAGAGACCTTTCTACTGACTCTGAAAAACACCAGAAGAAAGATGCCCAGGGTCCCTGATCACCTGCGTGAGCATGCCATAATCCTGCTACAGGAGGCATAAGGACTGCAGATGTGGCCAGAGCAATAAACTGCAATGTCCGTAATGTAAGATGCCTAAAACAGTGCTACAGGGAGATAGGAAGGACAGCCTATTATTATTATTATTATTATTGCAATAATATATGACATATCTCATTGCCATAATCTGTTGCACTGTCAGTAATTTTGCATGCTCTGAGCATGCAATGTGAGTTTACCTTAAGCTGTTCTGACCACCCTATAGTGTAATTGGCCATCATGGCCAGATTGTGAGCTGCCATCTAATCAGCATGAAAACACTGCTTGATGACTAGCTCACCATTTACACCAGGGTAAATCATTAGCCTTCCTCTTCCGCTACTTGCACACAGTCTTTAAATTCTCACCACGAATACACAGTACTATAATGAAGAGGAATATATGAGATGAGGGGAAGAAATGCATGAAACTGTGTTTGCTTTCCAAGAACAGAGTATTTACTAATGTATATAGGATTAGCACCTAGCTTTACTCTAGTATGTGTGTATGTGTGTGTGGTCCCTTGAAATATGAGGTAATAAACTGAACTCTATAGCTGTATTTAACAGTATGACTTTCTTTCTCTGACTCTCTCTCTCTCTCTCTCTCTACATATAGACATATACCACAACTTTACATACAAATTTTGTCTATTTCTGTTTATATACATACATATATATATATATATATATATATCAGGGGCGTTTCCTCTGAGTAGGCAAGGGAGGCAGTGTCTCCTCAAAATACTGGATGAGAAAAAAATGCATAGTACAAAAGTAAAACAAAGCCAGTATTACAAAATATAAGATTACAAAGTGTATAAATCACTCGTTTTCTAAAGAAACATTGTGCAACAGCGACACCAGCAGGTAAAGTTACAGCGGGAGTCGCGTCTCTCTCGCCTCCCCTGAGCCCACTGAGTTTTAACAGACCCCCTAAAGTGTGGTGAGTTTGGTGGGGTTTAATTGAGAATGAATGGGGGCAAATCACGTGAGAGGAGGCAATGCCTCCATCGCGATATGATTGGATATGACTGGTAATGCTCGGCTGTGATTGGTTCATGCGATAAATCCTGCCTCTTGTGTTCATGTGCGCGTTTGCGAATCAGTCTGAATGAACAATATATGGTGTTAATGGGAAGACTAATTTAAGAAAGTAAGTAAACAACTCATACATTTAAATATAACCACTTTGTTACTTCAAAATAAGACTTAAAATGGCCTGAAAACCTGATCTGTGGGAGATTTTAGCTGTTCTTTTGAAATTTCTGTTCATCAAATAATTCTGAAAATCTGTATCATTATTTCAGCAGCACAGCTGTTTTTAATAGAATAATAAGAAATGTTTTTGAGCACTAAATCAGCACCATAGAATGATTTCTGAAGGAACATGTGACACTGAATAATGGTGTAATAGCTGCTGAAAATCCAGCTTGGCCATCACAAGAATAAATTACATTTAAAATGTATTAAGATAGAAAATAAGTTATTTTAAATTATATTGATATTTAATAATATTATGCTTTTACAATTTTTTTCCTCAAATAAATAGACTTAAAACATTGTTTTTTTTAATCTTACTGACCCCAAACTTTTGAACTATTATAAGTTTGCTAAGTGCAAGGTTATGTAATCCAACATAGTCATTTAGTAGTTGGCAATAGGATAGAAAAGATATATTGCGAAGCTATTATGCAATTAGTTAGTCACATGGAATAAATGTTCTGTATATGCTTTTAGTCTGGGTTCTGCCAGTTTACAAAAAGGCTTGAGGAAACAGACCGCAATTATGCTTGTTTAGGAGCAAAGCAACTTGGTCCTTCAGATGTTATTGAATAAAAACAGAGTGTGTCCTATTTTTGTGAGACATCTTGTTTTTATGGTGACAAAAGAGCTTCATTTTCTGTCTGTGCTTGGAAAGTAAACAGGATTTTCTGTTAAAACCGTGCTGGAATGAGCTGGAAATTACACTCTCTTATCGGCCAGAGTTATTGTGGGTGATTCTGAAGAAAGGCATTGTGGATGTTAACAACGACCCACTATAGACCTATGCCTGGGTGCTATTGTCACCTAAGCTGAGAGGTCCCTGTGGTGCCCATTCTATCAATTTGTGTTCAGAAAGGGCCTATTCATAGGTGTATGCTTTTGTTCTGTCTTGCATCCTTATAGGCAATGGATAACAGTTGCCTTTGCTAAGCACATAATTATTATAAAATAATTATATTGCAGTCTACTCAGAGATGTTACATTGTCAAGCGTTTTTCTTCCCAGAATAGGGAAATGAATAAACTTGAGTTAAAATCCCATTGTTGAAATACAGATTAACTTACTGAATTGATAAGCAAATCATAAAAGACTTTAACATGATGAAAAAGCAGTCAAATCAAATTTCATGACTTTTGCTTTTATGCACTTTTGTGGTATTGAAATGAAAATGTTAGAGTACAAAGAAGAATCATTTTGTAAAATTTTGGTTTTCTGGACAGGTTAATTTTATTGAAACCGAAAACCAAAGCAAAATAACCATTGTGAGTAGCAGGCAGCAATGTTGTTTTATTGCTGAATGAATCGAATGAAAGAATCAGTTGAATAAAAGATTTAATGACCTGAATGAATCAGTGTTTTTGAACAAATGAATTGAATGAATTGTTTCATTACTAAATGAATAAGTTGTTTTGCATGAAATGGTTGAGTGAATTATGTTAAAGGCAGTCCTTGGTTTCATTCCTGAATGCATATGTTTTTTTAACAAATCAGTTGAGTTAATGATTCAAATTACCTCCTCATGAAGAGTTACTGGTTTACAGTTACAGTGTTTATCTGTTAAGTTAATTAATGACTCTCTCATGAAGACAGTAATTTGTTGCTACCTACTCATTTCATGATGTAACCCGCAGAAAAAGGTCATTGAAAAATCCCCTCTACGAATACACAGACGGAATGTCTGTCTGCAAACACAGACAAGCAGATTATGTTAAAATAAGCTATGTTAAAATAGTTGTTTTATTCTTCTAAAAAAATGTATATACGATTGAGTTGTAGTTATATCATGATTTTTTTTTATCTAGCTGCTTTGAATGCATTGAGACTGCATGTGTGAATTATTGAGTAATTGGTTGATTAAAGGTTTGAGTTATTACATCAACCTCAGAAAACATTAATCAGGATGAACCCAGGGGAGATGTCATTGATTAAGTAAACCAGCCTGGAGGCAGTGAAGTTCAACTGTTACTGAACATCCTTGCATGTGATATTCATGTAAAAGAATGATAAAAGTCAACTATCATTGATTACTCCTAAAAGTGGATTGTATTTGTTCTAATGTACTGTATTCATTACTTTGACATATGTTATAGTATATTTGCTTCAGAGAGATACTGTAAATCAGCTGATATGCGGGCATTTATATTGTCAGTTGCTAAAAAGGTTCAATCTTTTGTTTAGGTGTAATGAATTTTTGAGGAATGTGAAACACATTTGTGTGCCCAATCAGTTGTGCTTGAACATTAGCATAATATATTAACCCGGCTCCCTATTACTTGATACTCCCTAATACATTTGGATTGGTCAGTCTTGGCAATCTGCATAATTTTTGTATAATAACCAACAAACTGTACTTAACTAGTTTATATCTTTCATATAATCCCACAGTCTCTTTCATCTCACATAATGAAATAATTTCAAACCAAATCAATATTTCATGTCCATTTCCCAGTCGCTGCATAATTAGCTCAATAATATACAGTGAGCCAGTTATTATCACAGAAGAAATCCCTTAAGGATGATAAAGACCCTTTTATCGTGGGGTTTATTCTGTGACAGTGACCAAACTGACTGTACATTGAGTCACATTGGGGGCAGTCGTGGCCTAATGGTTAGAGAGTCAGACTTGTAACCCGAAGGTTGCGGGTTCGAGTCTCAGGTCCGGCAGGGATTGTAGGTGAATGTCCAGCGCTCTCTCCACCTTAAATAACACGACTGAGGTGAGACCCTTGAGCAAGGCACCGAACCCCCAACTGCTCCCCAGGCGCCGCAGCACTGGCTGCCCACTGCTCCGGATGTGTGTTCACGGTGTGTGTGTGTGTGTGTGCGTGTTTGTTCACTATCCACTGCTGTGCACTTGGATGGGTTAAATGCAGAGCACAAATTCCAAGCCACACGTCACGTCCTTTCCTTTCCTTATATATAGAATCGAGCAATTTTCTGGACAAATCTTTAGTTCCTTGCATTCATTGTTACAATTAAACATCTCTCATTTAATTTACATTCTTATCAGGCTATAATCAATGCATAGAATTATTCCATACAATTACTTTAATGTTCTGATGGTGGTACTACACTAGGTAATCATTATATTCCTCTTTTTGTATTTTTTTAAGTACTGTACATGAGGAGACATAACATATTTTAGAGTGTACTACCTACACACAGAATTGATTGAATATCTCTGGCTGTGTTTGTATGTGCGTTCATATCGTTTTTTTTATTGGTGTTTTGCCTCACATAATATTGTTCCCATTTAGAGACTCACACCTCCCAAAAGAACTGCTGTTTATACCTTTTGTGGATATTGTATGTGATATACATTCTGTATACACGGCATGAAGAGTGTGTGAGGTCATGTGATTTAAAAAAAAACAATTGTTAGTGTATTTTCTCTGAAATATCAGTTTTCATTTGCTCTGATTGGATATGACTGGTAATGCTCGGCTGTGATTGGTTCATGCGATAAATCCTGCCTCTTGTGTTCATGTGCGCGTTTGCGAATCAGTCTGAATGAACAATATATGGTGTTAATGGGAAGACTAATTTAAGAAAGTAAGTAAACAACTCATACATTTAAATATAACCACTTTGTTACTTCAAAATAAGACTTAAAATGGCCTGAAAACCTGATCTGTGGGAGATTTTAGTGAGTAATCAGCTTGGTGAAATTTAAAGTAAATCTCTGTGTCTGTGAGAAATATTTGCAGAGCTTTGCTGACTGATGATCCGAAAAATTCGAAAATAGTTAAAAGTTAACTATTAAAAAGTATAGTTGAACATAAGTTCATAAATAAAATATATTGTTTCAATTCTTACTGCCTTGAGTTATTATTTTGGAATAAATGTAAAATGCTTAAAAACACTAACTTGATGAGATTCATACTTGGCTTTAATAAACAGATTATTGATTACATTGTTAATGTAAAAAATATTAAATAGAATTGCTTTTTCGTATACTTTTTCTTTTTCTGATAGTGTAAGTGTTTATTGTAATGTTTATTTAACCAAGAAAATGGGACTGGGACATGAATTTACATTTGATTTAAAAAAATAAAAAAATAAACTTTGAGGACTTTGCCTCCTCATTTCAGATTACCACCGAACACCACTGATATATATACATATATATATATATATATATATATATGTATGTGTGTGTGTGTGTGTGTTTTATTCACATATCTTTGTTTCTTATTATCTGTATGTTGTTGTTGTTGTCTCTGTGTACTGGAAGCTTCTATCAGCAGAACAAATTCCTTGTATGTGCAAACATACTTGGCAGTAAAGCTCTTTCTGACTTCTTATGCTGACTAAAATGGTACCAGTTTGTGCACAACACACTGTAGAGAGAAGTGCCAGTGGCTTGGATGTAAGATTTAGCACTTTGTGAAATGAGAGGCTGGTCTTTTGAGGAGTAATTGCACTCAGAGCTGTTTTGCCTCTGCAGTTTAGAGGGAGAAGGTGATAAAGAGGGATGGCAAGTAATGGAAGGAAGGATAACACACACCACAGCGTGTTTGTTCACTATCCACTGCTGTGCACTTGGATGGGTTAAATGCAGAGCACAAATTCCAAGCCACACGTCACGTCCTTTCCTTTCCTTATATATAGAATCGAGCAATTTTCTGGACAAATCTTTAGTTCCTTGCATTCATTGTTACAATTAAACATCTCTCATTTAATTTACATTCTTATCAGGCTATAATCAATGCATAGAATTATTCCATACAATTACTTTAATGTTCTGATGGTGGTACTACACTAGGTAATCATTATATTCCTCTTTTTGTATTTTTTTAAGTACTGTACATGAGGAGACGTAACATATTTTAGAGTGTACTACCTACACACAGAATTGATTGAATATCTCTGGCTGTGTTTGTATGTGCGTTCATATCGTTTTTTTTATTGGTGTTTTGCCTCACATAATATTGTTCCCATTTAGAGACTCACACCTCCCAAAAGAACTGCTGTTTATACCTTTTGTGGATATTGTATGTGATATACATTCTGTATACACGGCATGAAGAGTGTGTGAGGTCATGTGATTTAAAAAAAAACAATTGTTAGTGTATTTTCTCTGAAATATCAGTTTTCATTTGCTCTGTTCTGTGACATAAAAGCTACCGCAGATCCCTAGTTTCCAGACTCGTGATCTTTATTGTTGACTGTTTTATAGTCATTTATAGCTTTCTTATGCAAACATATTTCCACCACAGAATAAAACAACGCAAAAGGTTATTGCCCGGGATGCACATAAGTGATGCACAGCTGTGCATGCATGACCAAAATAAAAAATGTGCTGGGTAAACAAGTTCGGACCGCTCATTTGTGTACCAACATGGTTGACAGCTGTTAATGCACAATCACCATTTTAGATTGACTAACTGTAGTACTGTATAAGATTTCCATTCCAGCTGAAAGCATAAATATACTCTATGCGCTGCCAGTTTCACAGCAAAATGCAAAACTGTGGCATTTCCTTCACTGACGCTCTTTACTCGGCAGGGCTAAAACCAACAGTGCACATACTTACTTGCCACCAAAATAAAAGCTTGATGATCTTAGGTTTGAAAATTATGATAATTCATATAAAAAATAACAAACAGAAAGAAAGAAAGAAGGAAAGAAAATGTAAATGTAAGCATTTTATTAAGGGTACTATCAAATTATTGTATTTTATTTAATACTGTTTATTTTAAAATATAATAGTATTATCACACTTTATTATTTTATTTAAAAAACCACAATGTAAGCAAAGCACAATAATACTATTATTATTATTATTATTATTTATTTATTTTATGCAGGGTGAGCACCAAACCAAATCTCCAGGTGCTCTCGAGAACCAGACTAAAAAAACGTATGTGCATCCCTGCTTTACAAAAATATTTGCTATTACCTTTTGTTCTTATTCTGTGGTGGGGGAATACTACTAATAATAATAATTAATAAATAAATAAAAAGCAGAATTGTAAGATGTAAACTCAGAATTCTCAGTAAAAAAGTCAGAATTGCAAGATAAAAAGTTGGATTTCCCTTTTTGAAAAGCTTCCATACAGTATAGAATGCAGCATGTTCAGACAAAAAAATTGTGAAGAATCACACATTTATTTCAAACTAAGCACATCAGTCTCATACACACACATACAAACATACAACATCATGTGTCCCAGATGAGCATTGTTTACAGCATGTGGAGGTTAATTATGCATTTTATGGGCCATTTACAATCTGGTCCGAGAGATGCCACAATGTCCTTCTCACCTCCTGAAGGACTTGTCAGGGAACATAAACCATTCATGCTCTACTAGTGAGTTTCTTTGTCTCTTGACCATGACACACACAGCCATAGCCAGCTTTAACAATCATCACTGTGACTATCCTATGAATCAACTCACAGCACCCTGCCACCCTTCACCTTGACTTTCACTCATAGTCTCATGTCTGTTCTCCTGGAAAATGATCATGCTTACCACTGTTTGGAACAACAACTTCCAGACCATTGCTGATGAGAGTGATGCAGATGCGAGTGACTCAAATCAAATTAAAAAAAGACTGAGAAAACATCTGGTGTGACACACTGATCTTCTAACCTTTACCTCAGTAAATAATTCATCATCAAAGGTTTATCTAAGGCTCTGTTTACACCTGGTATTAAGATGCCGTTTTGTCAATCCAATCACAAGTAGACAGCACTAAATACAGGCGTAAACAGGGTTTTGTATTGTTGTGAGCTCCAGATGTAGTCGACAATGCATTCAACCGGATTGCATTCGTAGTGTAAATGCTCATGAGGCCAAATGCTTTCAAATGGCCGCAATAGACCACCTTCTCTCTGCCTACTGATCTAATCCTTAAACAATATTTCAAATATTCCTTGCAGTAAGCCAGCACAAGGAACATACTCTTCATTATGTTTATATGACAAACTTATGTTTGTTTGTTTTTTTCTTTTCTGTCTCTTTCTACAGCAACTAATGCGAGAGCACCAGCAGATGGCCAGCCGTCCGTTTGCGTATGTTACAGTGGCACTTGAGGCTCCAGAGGAAGAGGAGGAGCTTCTGCAGGGCCAGGTGGAGGTGGGTACTTTCAATCGTAGGTTTGTAGATATTAAATAGTTATTTACCTACTATATTTCAATTGAAAAAATTCAAATGAGTACACCCCCTCAGAAGCTTAACAAATTCAGCAATTACTCTTTACTATCAAATCATTGTTTTAAGTGTGAACGTATAGCAAAAGTAACAGAGAAATTAAAAAACAATGGACTTGTGACTAAAGGCTGGCAAAAGTTATGAAAAGAGTACTGTAACTGTTTGCAACATGCAGAAGTGAAATGTATGATTGTTGTCCAAACAGGAACTATCTACTGTAGCCAAAGCACAGTGAACTCATTTAGCCTTTTCCATACTCTGGTCTCATTAGACCAAGTCAGTCATTTTGGATCTAACAGCATCTAAAATGGTGTGGCATTGATAGGGGAGGAGTACAGTGAGAAGTGCCTGGTTCCCACACTGAAGTTCTGTGCTTGAGAAGTTCTTATGGATATGTGATGTAATACAAAAACTTGAATTAGAAGATGGTACCCTCTCATAATTTCCTGCAATGTTGGGTATTTTTCAACATGACAATGACTATACATTTCCCCAAGGTGGAAAACCTTCAACCTTAACATTCTTGAGCACCTGTGGGGGATTTTGTAGAGACAAGTTGAGCAACACTCCCCATTAAAATCGGCACATTTAAGGAGGTAATCCTCCAGGAGTTAAAAAGGATAGATGGGATGATTTGTCACAAACTTGTACACTCAATGCCAAGAAGGGTCAGTAGAATACTCAGAAGACATATTAAGTACTTAATCAAGGATGTATTAATTTACGCAACCCTTCATTTAATCAAAATTGGCTAATTTGCTTATTTTACAGATGTTATTGACATATATAATCTTATTTGTTTCCTGTCACTGCATTACTTCCAAATATATGCCCCTCAGTACTTGTAGACTTTGATGTCTCATCACTTGAGTTTATTCCACAATACTGTCCTCAGCCTTTGCATTTTTTTCATAATAGAAGACAGTGGAAACCGTGAATTTACAGCTATTTCCTCATTCAGAGGTTGATTAAACAACATCTGGTGTAACAGTGTAGACTCCATTTAGCATAATTGCATAATATATGGGTGAAAATTAGCTCGTTAAGCAGCAAGGCCAAAGAGCAGGGCCATCATCACATTTCATGCCTAAGTTGATTGGTAAGCACAGACTGCGGATGGATGCCAGTTCTCTCACATTGACTATTGCCATTAGAGTGGAAATGTTTGTAGTCCAAGTATTTTCCACAGAGATAAAGACAGCTTTTGACTATTTTCAACTACTTTTCTTTTCACAGTGTTTAATTTCTTTGGTACATGTTATAACAAGTTGAAGTGATATGAAAATCACATCAATTCAAACAGTTATTAATTGACATCAGCTTTACTCTCTGTCATTTTACTTGGTTTAACCAGACTGTGATTAAAGTTGATATTATGCCAGCTGAACTGATTTGATATATTTTGCTGATATGCAGTGAGATTTCTTCTTCAAATTGACCCTGATAGAGCGCCTTTCACTTGTTTTCAAAGTTGCAGACTTATTCAAGGATCTTTTAAATGCCATCTGCAATCATTGACCTCTTATAAAAGTCAATGTTTGGCAGTCTGTTATTTATCGAACGGCTCCTTTATCTTGCGCCGCATACATCTGCATGGTACTGCTGTGTGGGAAGTGCGTTGGAAAAGAGCTCTATGAACATATGCATGGAAATCTAGATGTGCTTTCAAAATACGCCCAATCCTGTTTGAATCATACCAGTTTGAATCATACCAAACTGCTGATTGCTGGAATAACATACTGAGTGCTAAGAGTGTGCTAGACCTGCTGTGCTCAGTATCTAGACTGAAGTGTGTGAGAAACTTTCACTGACTGAGCTGTCTTCACAGTTACCTCCAGAACTCTTCAGGTGCAAACAACATCTGTTGCACCAGAGTAAATGTTCCTCTGATGATTTTTTTAAATGAAATTAAATAGGAAAAAATATATAAAACTATTATTTAAATTATTTTATATTTAATTAATAAATTAAATTAAATGGATATTTTATTATTTTATATATTATTAATTTTATTATTTAAGACACTATTTATCCTAAATAGGAACATGGCATTCACAAATAAGCCCCTTAGAGCTCAGTTGTTGATAACTGTTTGAGTTTTAAATCAAGAGTGTTAAATTATTTATGGATTTTATGGAAGTGTTCCACAATAGGATCTAACGACAAGCGTGAAATAATATCACTGGCTACCATTTGCTAGATATGCTATTGTGCCACATCTGATTGCAGCAGCCTCTATGACCTTGTTGCATTATAAAACAAGAGGTGAGATATTAGCATAAATCTTCAGATAACGTCCATACGACGTAATAAAACTAAGGAAGCCACAGCCCAGAGCAAGCATATCACGCTTTTTGTGTGGACTGATCGATCGCAGTCCATTGTTTCTGTAATGCTGGGAGAAATGAATCAATTTCAGATGTAATGTTTTAATGTGCTTTATTTACCTCCAGTGGGTGGTGTGGAGATAAAGACTATTTATGACACTTATGAGCTGTCTGACTGGGGAAAGGCAACTATTATTCACATGCATGCACAAACACACTTACACGTTCACAGGCTTTAAAACATTAAACGTGCAGGCAGGAACCTTTTAAAAAAAATGTTCTGTACTATTTGACATTTACTACAATTTGTTTTTGAAAGAAGTCTGTTATGCTCACAAAGGCTGCATTTATTTATTCATTTATTTTATTTAAAAATACACTATTTTGAGTAAAATAATATTTATATTTTAATATCTGTAATTACATTTTATAAATGTAATTATCGCTTTGATGGCAAAGCTGAATTTTCAGCATCATTACTCCAGTCTTCAGTGTCACATGACCCTTCAGAAATCTTTCTAATATGCTGCTCAAGAAACTTTTCTTATTATTATCAATGTTGAAATCAATTTTGCTTATTCATATTTTTATGAAAAATTTGAATCAGAATTTCAAAATTCTTTAAATAGAAAGTTTTCACTCTCTCTCTCACTTTTAATAAAATTAATAATTTCTTTAAGAAATCTTAATCAGTAGTGTACATTCTGTAAATAGCATTTAAAATGCACTGAAGCAAACACTGAAAAAAATAAAAATAAGTGCAAGATGGCAGGTAAAGCGAAAGAACTGGTAATTATAAATATAATTAATTAAATGCTGTAATAAATGGATTAAAAACATTTAATTCAAAATTAACTTTTGTTACCCAATATTATGTGTTATGTATGTTAATCCGTATTAGAGCGCCATGCCAAGAATGATGTGCTATTCCTGTTCCTGACAGGTTAACACCACGCTCTATTGAAATTAATAAATCTTTCAGTCATTTATGAGGTTCCATCTCTGTTAGGATGCTGCCTTAGGAGGCAGTTAATGTAGGAAGTTCACAAAGTCCATGCCAATAGGTGTCAGTATACAGACCATGAGCACTGGGACAAAGAAAAACCAGACAGAACTTAAGTGCACCTTCAGTTTTCTTCAAAGCATCTACTATAAGCAAGGACACATACAGTGCTGCAGGCCACATGTCAGTTTCTTCTTTTCTGCACATCAGCATTCTGTAAATTCACTCTGCGATTTTAAAGTAATGCTCTATTAAGTTTAGGTGTTGTTGGATTTTGTTTGGATTTTAAAGTTTTTAGATGGAAAGACAGCTATTGATCGTTCTCAAATTGGTAGTTTTACTGTTTTAATATTAGTCCGTTCCTTGAGATAACATCTCTCTCTACCTCTCTGCTAGGCATCAGTCACTCGCTGTACTCTGGCCAAATGTGCTGCTGATATTAGGAAGCTGAGAGTGGTGGGAGCGATCAGGGAGATGACAACAGTAGTCTACAGAGCAGGGACCCAAACATCTGTTCTGTGATCTGTCTGTCTCTGGACTGCTCTTATCAAAACAATCTCAGCTGTTCAAATACACAGCGGCATCAGTGCCAACACTCATAAGCAAAAAAAAAGAAGGTCTCCGTTCTCCTCTCTATTTCTGTCTGTCATGTCTGGCTCATCAGCAGACAGCAGTGGATGACACTGAAGGGCACTGACTCCCTTTACACAGTTTTTCTCTTCCTCCCTGCAGGCAGATCTTCAGTCCTTAGTAATTCAGAATACTGAGAAATCTTAGGCCACATAAAGTTTCAGGAGTGACAACAGCATTTAAATACAGGAGTGAATTCCTTATTTTATCGTTTTATTGTGTATACAGAACAGAACAGAAATTTTGTGGGTGTTAATTCGGTCATAGAATGCAGTTGGGGGGGGGGGTTATTGTTTTCATTTTGGCTTTGATTTCTTTTGCTTTGTTTTAGATTGGTT
>NW_015667306.1:2609361-2630679 GCF_001515625.1 Sinocyclocheilus rhinocerous
GTGGTGCGTGGGGGGGGGGGGTTATTGTTTTCATTTTGGCATTGATTTCTTTTGATTTGTTTTAGATTGGTTTGTTGTATTTTGTTTTGGTTTAGTTGTTTTTTCTTCCTTTTTTCTTTTTGTTTTTGTTTGTTTGTTTTTCTTTAGGTTTGATTTGTTGTTTGTGATTTGATTCGTTGAATTGTGTTTATTTATTTTTTTTACTCTTTGTGTGATTTTTTTTTATTTATTATTTTTATTTATTTATTTATTTAGCTATTTTTACATCTACCAGGAACAGGGCCATTAACAATTTGACCATGTTGCATTTTCAAAACATTGTTTGTTTGAGCGGTTTGACAATAGGCACACAGAAGTGGCACATTTCACCTTGAAACAGCCGTATAGTAAAATCCATGATATCAGCAGACATGGGGAGGTTCATCGGTTTGGTCTTTCCATCTCATATTTCACAGGTTTTGGACACTTTAATCATAGATAGTCTATGCAGTGCTTCGAGCAAGCTCAACATAATACTTAGCTCTGCGGTTCTAATGTGTGTCTTGTCAGGGTGCTGATTTCTGTCACCTCTCATCTCTGTCCAAAACACCTCCTAGATCGATGATCCGTGAATGGTTTTTATGAGCCATTCATAAATCCTACAGCTGCCTCAGAGCTCAACCACGCTCAGAGCAGCACTGAGTATAAGTAGCGATTTCACTGTTGTAGAGTCAGTGGGAATTGGGCATTGCCATATTTAACAGTGTACTTGTATTTTCCTTGGAATGACCCACAGAGAAACACACACATTTCATTTACTTGATCAAATCTGGCATCAGTCTCCTAAACTAGATTAAAGGCTGAACAACTCAGTGTGCCATTTGACCTATAGTTAGGCCCAATCCCAATTCTACCCCTTAGCCCTTCCCCTTTCCCCTACCCCTCCGTTTCGAACGTTCACGTGAAGGGGTAGGGGTGTCTCAATTCTCTTTTGGTTGGAGGGGTAGGGGGCGGGGCAGGGCCAGACAGCCCTTCAAATGAAGATTTTTCGGGACCACACTTCAAACGAAGGGGTATGAATTATCTCAGCGTAAACCGGCTTCAGCGGCAACATGGCTGCCCGAGAGAACAAAAAGACACAAATGTAAGCATTTTTTGGCATTAATAAAGATTTTAACTAAAAGTAATCATTTGTTTTATGTACATTAAATCGTGAGTTCATATTTACGGTCATGTTACTCAAAGAAATGTTTGCAAAAAATCGCTAAAGTTTGCTAACGTCATATCATTACAGACTGCACGATAGTGCCACAACATATGTTCATGTCTGATCAGGGCGATAACCACCGTAGACATTGAGGGGGGCTAGTCCCCCCAATAATTAGAAATCGCTAAACCCTTTTCTCAAATATTGCAATTCGAGAGAGAGAGAGAGAGAGAGAGAGAGAGATGAAAGTTGCGTTTATGCGTTTCTCTTTTTAGAGTGAGTTGACTTCAAAAACAGCGATTTTATCCTCTCGTTTCTGGAAAATATAATGTTGCGATTCAGTATTTAAACTGTTATTAATAAAAGTCGTGGGGCAGCGTTGACAAGTTTATTTTCTCCTGGATGTGTGATCTGCGCGATCTCCGATATGTGTGTGTGTGTGTGTGTGTGTGTGTGTATAAAATAGAATTGGGATTGGGCCTTAGTCCTTGACTGCATCACTTAACCCTTATATCTAGGTTAGCAAATGTCAATTTCTTAATAGACTTGACCAAAACTCAAAACCCTACTTAACTGATCCTTAACCTGAACATTGACCTTAGTCGTTCATGGTCCTTTGAGGTCAAAGTGCCCTTGGAGGACATTTCACCTCCATCTGGATTCTTCTCAGTCAAGCCCAATATTGGTGTCAAAAGGCAATGCTCAGTAAAGTGCAGACACAGACCACGGTCTACTATCCATATTAGCAGCTTTTTGTCTTCATTCTCTTCCCCGTTTCGAGATATTTGACTTTGCCCGTCTCATGTTCAGCTGATCCTGCATGTTACTGTAAAACAGACATTTCTCTGCTGCACAAGCCAGATAGATCCAAACCAGATGTTCTCTTGGGCTACAAAAGACTGACAGGTGAAACTAAATAGTCTTTCAGTCTGTTGTCCCTCTGACACAGCAGGTTAACAAGTCAACATATGCTTGTACAAGGTGATGGAAGATTGTCTTTCACATTAATGACAAGGAGAAGAGGATGTTGATAGAATGTTTGCGAACGTAAACATATACAGATATTCTGTACCTGCTTTTTATGAAAGGAGGATGGGAAAACTGTTGTTGTCATGTATATAGTTTTGCAAAGTTATGGGAGTTCAGTCATTTTTTCCCTCAATTATTTAATATTAAATAATATATATAAAAAGTACAACATTATCTGAATTAATTGCATGATATCTCATTTAATTAATCACATATTATCAATATATGCTGAGAAAGGTCCCTTGACATCTATGATCATTGTGACTTCCACCATGAGAGTTGCATTTTTTAGATACTTCCCTGCAGGCAAGAATTCCCATCAGTCTTTGATCTTGGTTACTGACAAGCTTTCTCCATCAGTACTGTACATTGCAGTCAAAGTTTCATTGGCTGTTCAGCCAATATTAGTTAAAGAGAGTCTGGGAAAGAGCCATTAGCCGATGGGGCTGCTTCAGTAGTGTTGTAGACCAGGGGTCATAAATCTTTCATCAATCAATCCATTAGCAGTCTAATATCATTTAATTATAATTAATAATTATAATAATTTATGCATTTAGCAGACGCTTTTATCCAAAGCGACTTACAGTGCATTCAGGCTATACATTTTTTACCAGTATGTTAAAAATAATATAATAATATCAATCTGTGTTTTGACTCTACCTGAGCTCTCTCTGCCCAGAAATGATAAGAGTGGATCTTATAATCCTCTCATGAAGGCCTGATTGGTCAGTGTGTGTAATTACTGTGGATGGATGTGATATACAGTACGGTTTGTTTATTCAGCACAGATAAGAGACACCCGCACAGTTTTCACCTTTGTGGTAAATGGGGAAAAAGTAAATGATATTCAGGTGAAAGTCTAGTTAAAATATTTTTGGGTCATTAAGTTTTGTTATTTCCATGATGACTGATAAGTAATGTCTATATTTAAATAAAACAACTGGAACAATTAGTTAGTGTATTCAAACACCTTTAGTTGACAGACACTGCACTCACTTTATTTTGCCTGTTTGTCTGAAATAAATAGATTTTATTCACACATGTATACTTTGTGTTACTTTTATAAATGTATGTTTAATACATTTATTGTAACTAACTGTATAAATTGATTGCTATGCAATTTATTAATTAATTGATTTTTTGTAAATAACATTATAACCAATTTGTTTCTGTTTCTAGTTGCTAAATGGAACTTCAACCTGCTTGATCTTGGAAAAAGGGGAAATTGTTCTTAAGGAATACAATCTCAAGCATCATTAGACCACTAAACCTTTAGAGCAATATGCTGGATTTAAGGGTGATTTTAATCACTAACCTTTAAAAATGGTCCTTCTATGCTTCTAATATCAAGAACTGAATAACTGCAACAATAACTACAGTTTAGATTTATGGAGGTAAAATTGATTTTATGTATGTATATTGATTGATTGATTAATTGATCGACTGATTGATTGTCATAACTGTTCACCTAGCTCCCAATGGAGAACAATACATGGGTAGTAGCTGTAGACTAATAAATTGAATCTATATTAATGTAATTATGAAATATGTTATCTCTAAGTAAATGTACTTCCAATGCATTTCACATGCGTTTTCATCTGGCTGACCTGAATTGACACCTCTGTAATTTTTCAGTGACGTACTGCTGTTGGAAAAAGGCTGTGATTCCTGTCTGCCCTAGAGATTAGTAATGCTTAAGAGTTAAAACCTCGTTTGTCAAGGAGATTCAGAGTCTTAGGTCAAAACCCCTGAAGGGGCCTGTCAGGAAAAATGCTTTCATCCAAAATGCTACTGCTCATCAAGAATGGCTTTGCAAATCCCGATTGCTTCTTTCTTAGCTTCTAAAGATCAAAAGGTCTTCAAAAAGACTTAAGAATATTCTTAAAATTCTGAAAGGTATTAAAGTTCTCCAGGAGCGCTGTTACAGTATACTGCATTTACTTCTATGGATTTGATAGATGCTTTCATCCAAAGCAACTTAGTTTGCATTCAGAATATTTATTATTAAAATGTATATTATATAATTTATATTGATATGGCAGAAAAATTCAATGGACATTTATTGGTTATTACTATAACCTTTTTTTTTTTTTTTTTGCTTTTGCCTGAATTTTAATATTCATGCATCCCAAATATTTATCCATTTGTATGCTAACACAGAAGTGTGAAACAGATAAAGATTAAATGGAAGGAAGGGAGATTAAAAGAGAAAGAGTGAAAGACAATAAGGAGTAAAGACATGCCAGTTTGCTGTATCTTCTAGAGACAGAGGCACTTTACGCATAACTGTGATAAAGGCTCCCTGACAGGCTTTAATCTGTGCTCAAATATGTTATTATGCAAAGCTTTATTTTTGCCTAGACTGTAAGTAATTATGTTGTTCATCAACAACAGATGTCTTCGTGGCAGACGGCACGGCCCTGGGTTGAATTTGCGTCATCTTCCATAACTGGCACAGGGCATTCATATGTTGAAGCAGGTTTAGACGGCAGTTGGTTTCGCACCCGTAACTTTCTGCATCGGTGAATTTAATTTCTTTCAGTACTTCCTTAAACTGCCTCTGCCTCTCCATTAAGATTTTCTCTTACTTCCTAATGACATATGTGTTCCTTCTCTCCCTTCGTGTTTTTAATCAATAGCTTCATTCTCACAGAGAACCGAAAAAAATCAATATTCGATTTGGAGCAAGCAGTTTCTGAAATGATGGGCCGTGTAATGTTTCATGCTTGTTTTTCTTCCGCACTTGTGAGCCGCCCATGTCTGAGACTCTGAAAATACATTCATCTTCACTGTTAATAGCGGGAGAGGGAGTGAAGGACACACTCCACCTTTTGTTTTGGAGGGTAGAAGTGGTGGCTTTTGCCTAGCATTAGGGAGATGATTAATTTGTTGTTCATGTAGACCGTAGGCCGGCCTCTCTACCCCAGAGAGGTAATAGGACCGTACACTTATTCTCCTTCCGTCTCTCTGTTTCCCTCTCTGCAATTAAAATGGAAATTTGGCAATGGGCCTCGGTGACAGGACAGTCCTTTTTTATGCCCAGGAACTGGCTAATGAATCTGTCTGTGGAGCTCCACATAACCAACACAATGAGCTCCCCTAAGACCTTGTGCTGTGCACTACTGGAGGCCTGGAGCATGCTGGGAGGAATGCTGGAGGCCGAATGTGACTGAAGTGGAGAGGCAAACTCCCTACAGTTATATATGTTTTTCAAGCAGTAATTCAAGTGCAGTCACACTCTGTCTTTTGTGTTCTCTCTCTGGGAACGTTCACACAGCGGCAGAATTCTGCTGTCAGTTCTGGTATAGAGTGCTGAATACGGTTATGCTCACATAGTTTGGTTATACACAACATGACAGCTGCATTCTATAATAGTGATGAGTGAGTCCTGTAGTTTTTTTGTGATATCTTTTTTTTTTTTTTGAGGCAGTGCTTTGCTGTTAGATACGGTATATACATTATTCAGGGCTTCCTTGAGGAGATGGTTTGCCCAAAATTACATTTCTGTAACTTTTTTCACCCTCGTGTCATTGCAAACCTTCATGACTTTCTCTTTTCTGTGGAACACAAAAGAACAGTTTTTCACCCCCATACAATGGAAGTCAATGGGGTTCAGTCTTGTTTTGGACCCCACTGATGTTCATTCTATAGACAACAATACTGCAGTTGAAACATCCTTCAAGTTTTTGTTGTTCCACAGAAGAAAGCCATATGAAGTAAGTAGAATGAGTAGATGACGGCAGAACTTTCATTTTTCATCCCTAAGATTGATTACCTGATCGATTCAGGCAGCCCAATGACTAGTTGATTTTGAAAATGTAGTATTTCATATTTTTCTTATTCTGAAATTAAAGTGATCCTTTTTGAGGGTCTAAACTAAATTAAAGGACAATCAGTTTCTCTTTCATCATGAGAAAATCTTTTCTGCTTGTGAACTGGCTCGACATTGTTACTTTGTATACCAGAGCCAAAACTTGATTGCAGTTATTTTTAATGTTTGGCCATTAAACAATTCTGATTCAAAGGTTACTATAGTAACTCCGTATTTCCTTTGAAACTAAATTAACAGAGTTCCTAGTAACTCTTCACTGGAGAAACATGAAATTGAGGCTGATTTTGAGTGAAAATAAAACAGCTCTATCTATTGCAAGGTAAATGCAGTGGTTCTCAACTGGTTTTGCTTCAGGTGTGTGTGTGTGTGTGTGTCTGTGTGAAAGTGTGTGTGTGTGTGTGCATTTGTTTTGCAGCAATATTGCGAATAGTTTTTTTTATTATAGTATTTTTTAAATTATTTTATCATAGTAATTTTTTTACTAATTCCACTAACATGCTGAAAGGTCGGAAGTTTGTTTACTTCAAAGATGGTAGTTTAAAATAATAATAATAATAATAATAAATATAGCTGCAAGCAGCAATTACCGGGGTTCAAGCACTTTAAGGCATTTAATATGGTCTTGGCCAACCTGGATGTATGACTGACAGTAAAACACATCCAATGGTCCGATCTCCACGAAACTTTGCATGCTTGTTAGGAGTTATGTGACACATGGTTTCACCAAGTTTTGTAACGTTTTGAGTTTTCGTTTAGGTTTTATAGGCTTATGGGTATAGATATGCATATTGTGTGGATTTGTGAAACACCACATGCTTACAGAGCCAAAAAACTCATTAGCGCCAACTAGTGGCTGTTTTCTTTCAAAATTCTTACAGACCTTTAGGGCCATGAGTCGAACATGCCCACCGAGTAGATAGAGCGAAAAACCTAGGACTAGTTCGCAAAAGTAGGTTTCTGACAAAATTCAAAATGGCGGAAAATAGACGGAAATGAAATCGGAGATAGCCATTTTGTTTTGATCGAGCCAAGGAATCCAATGATATAAGACACCTGAGTCTATGACCAACAGTGTAGGAGTTATGATGGCTTTTGCGTTTTTGATCGCTGTAGCGCCCCCTATTGGCCGATTGCGGTGAGTCTTTGGATCGGACAAGAAGGCTGGACTACTACAATCTGACCAAGTTTCAGCTCTCTAGGGCTTACGGTTTGGGCTGCACGATCAGTTTTAGTGGTTCCGATCGGGCAAAAAAACCTAGGACTAGTTCGCAAAAGTAGGTTTTGGACATACGTCAAATTTGCGGAAAAACGAGACCTCCTAGACCCAAAATCAGAGTGACCGTTTTTAATTGGCGTTGACCCAAGGATTCCAAAAATGTAAAATTTTGGAGTCTACGGCAAGCGGTTTAGGAGTTATTAGCACTTACGCGTTTTTGATCGCTGTAGCGCCCCCTATTGGCCGATTGGGCCGGCTCTTTGCGCCTGAGTAGCAGGCTGGACTACTACAATCTGACCAAGTTTCAGCTCTCTAGGCCTTACGGTTTATGCTGCACGATCAGTTTTAGGGAATAATAATAATAATAATAAATATAGCTGCAAGCAGCAATGACCGGGGTTCAAGCAGTAAAGGCATTTAAGGTGGTATATTTTAGGGTCAAGGCCAACCTGGATATATGGCTGACAGTAAAACACATCCAAAATGGAGAATATGCTCACAGACACAAACACACACACACACACTGAAATTAAATTATTAAACTAGTTTATTAATACTCAATAAGCATACTTAAACACACAGACACAGAGACACACACACACATACACAGACATACATGCACACACATTTTGTTGCAGATATAGATATTTGACATAAATGATAGGTGACACAACACTTATTGAAAGTCTTCTCTTTTTAGGAGTTTACATGTCATTTTCAGGTTTCACTGTAATCATAATCTGGCATAATTGTAAAAACTAATATGTCTGTATGAACAATATGGTAAGCTATTAGTAAATGTGATTTTAAATGTTTTAACAGTGATTTTACAATATCTAAGCATGAATCCATGAAACCTTATTATTGACCTAGAGAGTCTAGAGAATAGTACTGCACTGATTTGATTGATTTTGAGTTAAAAACCGAGGACCAGTTCACAAAAGTAGGTTTTTGAAATAATCTTAAATATTTAATGAACAGTTTGATTGACAGCATTGGTCCCAGAGGTAGAGTTGTTCAGAATGAGGAGATCTATCATATGATATGAAGATCTAGTGTTCATGTAAATATATGAGAATTTTTTAGCAATTTGAGGCCATTTTCCATTGAAATCTTGTGTTTTTGAAGCCTTTTTAACTGTTATTGCGCCACTTATGGTCCGACCTCCATGAAACTTTGCATGCTTGTTAAGAGTGATCTGACACATGTTTTCACCACATTTCGTAAAGTTTTGAGTTTTTGTTTAGGTTTTATAGGCTTTGAGGTATATTTGACCACGCTCCTTTTATAATGACCCCGTTATAGGTAACCGAAGGACAAAATTCAATTTTTTTTTGATAATTATTGTTCTAGAGAGTCCAGATAATATTACTGCAGTGGTTTGATCGAGATTGAGCGAAAAACCTAGGACTAGTTCGCAAAAGTAGGTTTTTTAAATAATCTTGAATATTTAATGACCAGTTTGATTGACAGCATTGGTCCCTGAGGCAAAGTTGTTCAAAATGAGGAGATCTATCATATGATGTGAAGATCTCGTGTTTTTGTGAATATATGTACATGTTCTACAATTTGAGGTCATTTTCTATACAAATATTGTAATTTTGAGGCCTTTTCAACTGTTATAGCGCCACCTAAGGTTCCATCTCCATGAAAGTTTGCATGCTTGTTAAGAGTCATCCGACACATGTTTTCACCAAGTTTCGTAAAGTTTGGAGTTTTCGTTTAGGTTTTATAGGCTTTTGGGTATATTTGACCACGCCCCTTTTAAAATGACCCCATTATAGCTAACCAAAGGACAAAATTCAACATTTTTTTGATAATTATTGATCTAGAGAGTCCAGAGAATATTACTGCAGTGGTTTGATCGAGATTGAGCGAAAAACCTAGGACTAGTTCGCAAAAGTAGGTTTTTTAAATAATCTTGAATATTTAATGAGCAGTTTGATTGACAGCATTGGTCCTAGAGGCAAAGTTGTTCAGAATGAGGAGATCTATCATATGATATGAAGATCTAGTGTTTATATGAATATATGTACATGTTCTGTAATTTGAGGTCATTTTCTATACAAATATTGTATTTTTGAGGCCTTTTCAACTGTTATAGCGCCACCTAAGGTTCCATCTCCATGAAAGTTTGCATGCTTGTTAAGAGTCATCCGACACATGTTTTCACCAAGTTTCGTAAAGTTTGGAGTTTTCGTTTAGGCTTTATAGGTTTTGGGGAATATTTGACCATGCTCTTTTATAATGAACCCGTTAAAGGTAACCAAAGAACAAAATTCAACTTTTTTTTGATAATTATTGATCTAGAGAGTCCAGAGAATATTACTGCAGTGGTTTGATCGAGATTGAGCGAAAAACCTAGGACTAGTTCGCAAAAGTAGGTTTTTAACATTTTTGTGAATATTTAATGAATGATTTGATTGACAGCAATGGTTCCTGAGGCAAAGTTGCTCATTATCAGGAGATCGATCAAATGATATGCATATTGTCTGGATGTGTGAAATACCACGTGATTACAGAGCCAAAAAATTTCGTTAGCGCCAACTTGTGGCCGATTTCTTTCAAAATTCTTACAGACCTTTAGGGCCATGAGTCGAACATGCCTACCGAGTTTTGTTCCGATCGACTCCTGTTAACCTTGTCAAATAGGTGCTTAAATTTATTTGGCCAATGGCGGCCATGTTTTTTTAGATACGCGAATGTCCTCATATACACTTGTGCCCCTTTGGACCAAGATGCTGCATACCAATTTTCAAGTTGATCGGACCAATGGTTGCCTAGTTATAGCTGAATTTATGTTTTTTCTGTCTTATAGCGCCCCCAAGTGGCAGAGCTGCGCAGTTTTTTTTATTTGACCAAAGATTAAGCTTGTACACAAGTGTACCGAGTTTGGTGAAGATATCTCATTCCGTTCAAGAGTTATAACTAAAATAACATTTGGCTAATGTTAGCATAGACGTTTCTTTGCACGCTGTTGCGCACGAAAATCGAAATTTCAACTTTTTTTTGATAATTATTGATATTCAGTGTCCAGAGAATATTTCTGCAGTGGTTTGGTTCTGATCGGGAGAAAAACCTAGGACTAGTTCGCAAAAGTAGGTTTTGGACATAACTCAATTTTGCGGAAAAACCGTGCGTCGTAGAGTAAAATGACCTCTTAGAAACAGAAAGCTGACCCAAGGATTGCAATGATGTAAAATGTTTGAGTCTACGACAAATGGTGTACGAGCTACAGCCAAAAATGCCTGAAATTTTAGTTTTTTGCGCTGTAGCGCCCCCGTTAGGCCGATTGGGCTGAGCCTTTGGATCTGAGTAGCGGTCAAGACTACTACGATCTGACGAAGTTTCAGCTTTCTAGGCCTTACGGTTTGGGCTGCACGATCAGTTTTAGGGAAGAATTATTGCAATTATAATTGCTAATATAGCTGCAAGCAGCAATGACCGGGGTTCAAGCACATGAAGGCATTTAAGGTGGTATGTTTTAGGGTCTAGACCAACCTGGACGTATGGCTGACAGTAAAACACATCCAAAATGGAGAATAGGCTCACAGACACACACACACACACACACTGAAATGAGATGATTAAACTAGTTTATTAATACTCAATAAGCATACTTAAACATACAGACACAGAGACACACACACATAAACAGACATACATGCACACACATTTTGTTGCAGATATAGATATTTGACATAAATGATAGGTGACACAACACTTATTGAAAGTCTTCTCTTTTTAGGAGTTTACATGTCATTTTCAGGTTTCACTGTAATCATAATCTGGCATAATTGTAAAAATTAATATGTCTGTATGAACAATATGGTAAGCTAATAGTAAATGTGATTTTAAATGTTTTAACAGTCATTTTATAATATCTAAACATGAATCCATGAAACCTTTGAACAGTACTGTTGTAGTGCATTTAATGAGCCGATTAGTGGGCTTCCGCTGCCATCTAGTGGTTATAAATGCAAGTTCTCATACAACACTTTGTTTAACCTTAATAACTATTATAGTGTTATTTTTTGCCCAATTTCTCTTACATTTTGCATGCTTGTTAAGAATGAAATTATGCATAATTTTACACAGTTTTGAGAGACATAGTGGGCTTTCATTTAGGATTTTAGGCCTTTGGTTACACAATGTATAGAACATATTATAAAATGACCGGTTTATAGTTGTCCAAATGCAAATGTTCAACATATTTTTGATAATTCTTGACCTAGAGAGTCTAGAGAATAGTACTGCACTGATTTTATTGATTTTTAGTTTAAAACCTACGACAAGTTCACAAAAGTAGGTTTTTAAAATAATCTCAAATATTTAATTAACAGTTTGATTGACAGCATTGGTCCCAGAGGCAAAGTTGTTCAGAATGAGGAGATCTATCATATGGCATGAAGATCTAGTGTTCGTGTAAATATATGAGAATTTTTTTTTAGCAATTTGAGGCCATTTACCATTCAAATCTTGTGTTTTTGAAGTCGTTTTAACTGTTATTGCGCCACCTATGGTCTGATCTCAATGAAACGCTGCATGCTTGTTAAGAGTCATCTGACACATGTTTTCACCACGTTTCGTAAAGTTTTGAGTCTTTGTTTAGGTTTTATAGGCTTTGAGGTATATTTGAACATGCCCCTTTTATAATGACCCCCTTATAGGTAACTGAACAACAAAATTCAACATTTTTTTGAAAATTATTTTTCTAGAGAGTCCAGATAATATTACTGCAGTGGTTTGATCGAGATTGAGAAAAAAACCTAGGAGTAGTTCGCAAAAGTAGGTTTTTAACATGTTTGTGAATATTTAATGAACGATTTGATTGACAGCATTAGTCCGAGAGGCAAAGTTGTTCAGAACGAGGAGGTGTATCATACGATATAAAGATCTTGTGTTTTTGTGATTATATGAACATGTTCTACAATTTGAGGTCATTTTCTATACAAATATTGAATTTTTGAGGCCTTTTCAACTGTTATAGCGCCACCTATGGTCCGATCTACATGAAACTTTGCATGCTTGTTAAGAGTCATCTGACACATGTTTCCACCAAGTTTCATAAAGTTTTGAGTTTTTGTTTACGTTTTATAGGCTTTTAGGTATATCTGGCCACACCCCTTTTCTAAATGACCCCCGCTATAAGTAACCAAAAGACAAAATTCAAATTCAAATTCAAATTTTTTTTGATAATTATTGATTTAGAGAGTCCAGAGAATATTACTTCAGTGTTTTGATCGAGATAGAGCGAAAAACCTAGGACTAGTTCGCAAAAGTAGGTTTTTAACATATTTGTGAATATTTAATGAACGATTTGATTGACAGCATTAATCCCAGAGGCAAAGTTGTTCAGAATGAGGAGGTCTATCATATAATATGAAGATATAGTGTTTGTTTGAATATATTATAATTTTTTAGCAATTTGAGGCCATTTTCCATTGAAATCTTGTGTTTTTGAAGCCTTTTTAACTGTTATAGCGCCACCTATGGTCCGATCTCCATGAAACTTTGCATGCTTGTTAAGAGTGATCTGACACATGTTTCCACCAAGTTTCATAAAGTTTTGAGTTTTTGTTTAGGTTTTATAGGCTTTTAGGTATATCTGGCCACACCCCTTTTCTAAATGACCCCATTATAAGTAACCAAAAGACAAAATTAAATTTTTTTTTGATAATTATTGATCTAGAGAGTCCAGAGAATATTACTGCAGTGGTTTGATCAAGATTGAGCGAAAAACCTAGGACTAGTTCGCAAAAGTAGGTTTTGGACATAACTCAATTTTGCGGAAAAACCGTGCGTCGTAGAGTAAAATTTGCTCTAAGTACAAACATTTGTTCGGACTGACCCAACGATCGCAACGATGTCCGACGTGACGTCTCCGTTCCCTCCTTCAGGGAACGAGGGTTACCATACGTAACCGAGACGTTTCTCTCATGGGTGTCGAAAGCCATTTCTTCAATAAAGCATACAAGCTTTTAATTCTTTGCAGAATAAACTGCAAAATGCATCAGATTTTATAGAGCAGTTTGTAGCTCTGAATTAGTGGCATAAATGACCAGGCATAGTGAGAAATCGAGGTAGTAAAAAAAAAAACATTCAAGGCTTGAGCCAAAGGCCCACCTATATAGCACTCATCGAGATGAATGTTGATTCCAAACAGGTAGCTTTCTCCAGGTATCATAGACCACCTTGATAAGAACAGGGTGCGACCCATTTTTAAGTGGAGACCCACAAGCTAAAAAGCACTGATTTCGACCACTCAGTGCAGGAATGCACAGCCACAAGGCAACTAGAAGCACAACAGCTAGCCTGACTGCAGCTCGCAGGCTGAAAATGAAAGATACCCGGCGAGAGTGTTTCTGACATGCTTCGGATAACCTGCCAGCCACCCCGCATCCCTCTATTTTATTTAATCTCCTTTTTTCTCCCCTCTTTCTCTCACGTTCACTGTCTCTCCCCATCTTTCTCTCTCAGCATCTTTCTCACACTCTCTTCATCTCTGTCTCGACCAGCAGATGGCCTGTTTTCCTTCTTGTCTTCCTCTCAACTCCAATCATTTCCAGCATTTTTGCTCTCTGTCAGGCCAACTCAGCACAAACAGGCACACACACACGCTAATGTGTTTCCCATGGTACTGACAGGTGCATGAGTAAGTGTGCCTGGCGCCCTAAGGCAAACATGACGGGCTGGCGTGGAGTCTGCTCAGTTTTATAACATTCCTGATGCGCTGACTGAAACATAACACAGACCTGAACTTTTTTACACGCTGCCCAGAGATCTTTTAGGCTAGTACGAGACTCAGCTTAAGCATAATAAATGATAAATGAATAATTGCATAAAATGATAAATAAATAATGAGGCATGATATTGTCACTGCTGGTTGCAGCAGAAAGGAAACAGAATCCATATGCAGCAATCTTTATTCAGAAACTAACATACAACTCCAGAACAGGAACAAAACAACCAACTTAACATGGCGTAGAACTGACAATGAACTGAAAGAACCACAGGGCTTAAATAGACAGGACAAACAAAGAGAGAACCTAACTAAACACACCTGAACACCATAGAAACAAAGAGGGAGAGAACGGAGGAGAACTGAACTATTTAACAGACTAGGAGATTAACAAGGAACCTCAAACCTGAACAGATCAGAGAAACAGAATAAAAACAAACTCTAAACCAGAACTAACAAACCAAAACCGTGAAGATTTAATACACATTGGTCCACATACACTGTAAAGAAAAAAAAAATGGTGTAGAAACAATTTTCACTCAAAAATTGCTAGTAAATTTCACAATTAATTAGAAAGAAATGGCAAGTAACAAAGAATTAAATGTGACATTTTGAAGTAGAAAGACTGAAATAATATTTTATTGTAAAATGTACTCCAGTGATCTTTGTTTTATTTACAACATCAGTGTAAACAATATTGGTAACTATTTACATTAAGGTTTCATTTGTTAACATTAGTTAACGACATTAGTTAAGATTAACTAACATGAATAATACTTCCAGCATTAGTTAATCTTAGCTAATGTTAATCTAAACATTTACTAATACATTTTAAAATTAAAAGTTGTATCTGTTAACATTAGTTAATGCACTGTGACCTAACATGAACATTTTTATTAAGTAATATTAACAGGTTAATAAATGCTATAAAATATGCTCATTTGTTAGTTCATGCATTAACTTATTGGAAAGTATTGCCATTATATTTTTGAATTAACATTCCTGATGCGCTGACTGAAACATAACACAGACCTGAACTTTTTTACACGCTGCCCAGAGATCTTTTAGGCTAGTACGAGACTCAGCTTAAGCCTGATGGATTTTTACAATATATTATTTAAACATGTATATCTGGTGGTTATTATTGTATTAAGTTAATTGTAAAGTTATTTGAACGTTAATTCAATGTAATACTTGTGGCTTATAGTGTAATAAATAATAGGTATTTTTGATTATCAAAACCTTAATCAATATATGATTTTGTCAGCATAAAAAGCTGAATGCACATTCTTGCTTCTAAAGCCAAAGAAATGTTGCATAAAATGATAAATAAATAATGAGGCATGATATTGTCACTGCTGGTTGCAGCAGAAAGGAAACAGAATCCATATGCAGCAATCTTTATTCAGAAACTAACATACAACTCCAGAACAGGAACAAAACAACCAACTTAACATGGCGTAGAACTGACAATGAACTGAAAGAACCACAGGGCTTAAATAGACAGGACAAACAAAGAGAGAACCTAACTAAACACACCTGAACACCATAGAAACAAAGAGGGAGAGAACGGAGGAGAACTGAACTATTTAACAGACTAGGAGATTAACAAGGAACCTCAAACCTGAACAGATCAGAGAAACAGAATAAAAACAAACTCTAAACCAGAACTAACAAACCAAAACCGTGAAGATTTAATACACATTGGTCCACATACACTGTAAAGAAAAAAAAAATGGTGTAGAAACAATTTTCACTCAAAAATTGCTAGTAAATTTCACAATTAATTAGAAAGAAATGGCAAGTAACAAAGAATTAAATGTGACATTTTGAAGTAGAAAGACTGAAATAATATTTTATTGTAAAATGTACTCCAGTGATCTTTGTTTTATTTACAACATCAGTGTAAACAATATTGGTAACTATTTACATTAAGGTTTCATTTGTTAACATTAGTTAACGACATTAGTTAAGATTAACTAACATGAATAATACTTCCAGCATTAGTTAATCTTAGCTAATGTTAATCTAAACATTTACTAATACATTTTAAAATTAAAAGTTGTATCTGTTAACATTAGTTAATGCACTGTGACCTAACATGAACATTTTTATTAAGTAATATTAACAGGTTAATAAATGCTATAAAATATGCTCATTTGTTAGTTCATGCATTAACTTATTGGAAAGTATTGCCATTATATTTTTGAATTTGCATTTGTTTTATTGTACAAGCTTGCATCTAACATAAATGTAAAATCATATTTTATTAATATTGCAAGGTTGTTATTCACATATCCTTCCACAACCAGGTAGTGCATTCTGCAGTAGTGGTGAGACTGGATCCCACTCAACCAGTTATACATTCTGTGATGGTTTTATTCATGAGCTAATGAGCTGATGGAAATCTAAAGAAGCCTAAATCTCCTGAGTGTTTGCTAGTAAACAGTAATTCATCTATATTTGACAAACATGTTCTCCTGTTACTGAAAATATGCTCATTATGTAGATGAGGAGTGTGTAGTGATCTTTTCTAAAGGGCAGAGAGATTCTAACATTTAACCAGAAAACTCTGAGTCTGATCTGGAAAGGGCATCAGTCCACTCTTTCTGAACTGATAAAGAAATATGAAGTGTGCAGGACACTATATGCCCGTTACTTACAGGATTCAGCCCACCAGTAATCTCAAACTGAAAGGGAATTGTTACTGAAGCAACAGCCTTCTCTGTTTGTCTCCAGGTATTTTTAATCTATAATTTATACAATACAGTTCAAAAGTTTGCGGTCAGTATGATGCTTTAATACTTTTATTCATCAGTGACACATTCAATTGATTAAAATACATTATAAAGACATTAATAATGTTAAAAAAGTTTTCTATTCTAAATAAATGCTGTTCTTTTGAACATTCTATTCATCAAATAATCCTGAAAAATGATATAACAAAAATATTAAGCAGAAAAACTGAAATGTTTCTTGAGCACCAAATCAGATATATAAACAGTTATTTTAATTGTAATAATAATTGTATTCAATAATTTTGAAGGGTAGTGTATGTTTTATAGGTTTAACATTGGGTTTTATAATTTGTGTATTTTTAATAATGTTAAAAAAGTTTTCTATTCTAAATAAATGCTGTTCTTTTGAACATTCTATTCATCAAATAATCCTGAAAAATGATATAACAAAAATATTAAGCAGAAAAACTGAAATGTTTCTTGAGCACCAAATCAGATATATAAACAGTTATTTTAATTGTAATAATAATTGTATTCAATAATTTTGAAGGGTAGTGTATGTTTTATAGGTTTAACATTGGGTTTTATAATTTGTTGTAATATTTCATTATGTTGATAAGGAACAGTTTGTATGTTATTTTTACCAAATTTAGAATTTATGAAATGAATATGAATTTATGAATTTTAATCACATTGTAAATATATTTCAAATGGAATGTTCATTCATGAGACACAAGCAGAACAGAATAATTCATGAATCCATTATTACATAAATTGCTGGACTGCACTGAATTAAGCAATTTAAGTAAAAGTGCTTTTAAAACCGGGTGCTTGACGACCCCTCATTATTTGGTTCAGTGCCCTAAAACTGGCACCAAGACACTGCCATTAGTCTGGGATATCAAAGCCAGGCCTCTTTTAAGTTGAGTGAGTATTTCACCATCAAACCTCTATCACTGTTTGGAAGAGATGCAGTGAATTTTTAGCTCTCATATAGTGCAGGCAGAGTCTTCAAGACTTCCTCAGAGGTAGAGGAAGAGACTGAGGGCTTCAGAGTAAACAGTCTTAACTACAGTATGGTCTGAGGCCACCCCTACAAATGCCGCTCTTTAAATTGACGTTTTCTTACTGCTTGTCTAATTGCTTGTCATTTAGTAGGCAGTTACATGTCATTTAGCAGGAGTTTATTATCCTGAACAACTTACAGTACACTAATTACAGAGTCTCACTAGTACAGCAAGAGGTTAAGTGCCTCGCTCAAGGGCATAGTGTTCATAGAACTGAATGTTGGGATCAATGGCTACGTTTACATGCAACCAAATAATCCATTTGTTATCGGATTGACGGCTCAATCGGACTGAAAAACCTTCATGTAAACACCTTAATCGATCCGATTGAGCTCGATCGGAATGAAATTTCGATCGGATTGAAGGGGGTGGTTTATTCCTTTTCTAATACGATTGAGAGTGCATGTAAACACTCGATCGGATTGAACCCCGGAACTGAGAGAACTGCGCATGTGCAATGACGCAGAAAGAGCGTAATGACGTATGACGCGCAGAACGATCGGTTCTTCCTTTTGAATAAAGTGTTGTATAAATGCGTGTCCTGTCATTATAAAACTCTACTTTCACTCGGCAACTGTGAAGTGGAGCAAGACAACCTCCCACCAGTCCTTGTTTTGGATTCTCATCCACAGGCAACCCGTTTTGGGAGCGGGGAGGGGCATTTTTACTGTGTGATAAATATGAGCAGCACGGCACAGCAGTTTATATGTATATTTATCCATAAATGGATAAATATTAATTCTGCTGTTAAAAACAAATAAAGAAACCGTGTCAACAGTAAGCGGCATCCCTTCCCCGTGTTTAATTTCCGTGTTTTTGAAAGTCTTTTTTGTTTTTTCCCGTTCGTTTCTCCCCACCCTAATGGAGGAGCGAGCGATGTTTGTCGCGTTAGCTCAGGCGAGCCCAGACCCCCTCCTCTTCGCGAGGGCGTTCGTGCCACTCGCCTTCACCAGCTCCCTCAAGGGGGAAACCCTTGCAACGCTGTTCCGGATCGGGATAACGTTCCATCATCCCACGGAGCTCCCAGACACCACCGACCTCGACTGGAAGGAGACAGTCATTCGGTGTCTGGAGAGCCTCCGATCCCGATCCGGAACCCCTCCGCCGGCCATTCCCAAGTCTAGTAAGCCGGCGGTTCCTCTGCCAAGCCCGCTGTCGTCCACGGCCCACTCTAGTCCTCCGCCCGTTGATATGGCAAGCCAAACCAACATTGATATGGCAAGCCGAACGAACAGTGATGTGGCAAGCCGAACGGATGTTAATGTGGCAAGCCCGCCAGGCGATAATATGACAAGCCCGCCATGCATTCATGAAGCCCCAGAGCTCACTCCAGTGTCGGCTCCAGCCCCAGAGCTCGCTCCAGTGTCGGCTCCAGCCCCCGAGCTCGCTCCAGTGTCGGCTCCAGCCCCAGAGCTCGCTCCAGTGTCGGCTCCAGCCCCAGAGCTCGCTCCAGTGTCGGCTAAAAAAAAAAAACATTCCGATTTGAAGCTTGTGACCAGTGTTGAGCAAGTTACTCTGAAAATGTAATCAAATTACTGATTACTCCTTTTAAAAGTAATGCATCCCACGCACACACGAGTCTCTGCACTTGCCTATCAAGTCTTGTCCCGCACCGCACTCTGTTGCGTCAGGTCTTACGGGAGAGCAGGTCTCTAATCCACTGGCACTTGACTCAATGGTGCGTGTGCTACATCCTTTTTACAATCTCTAGATTATAAAACACTGCATTCTGTCAGCAATGTAACGCGGCAGTAACGTATAGAGACCTCGGCTTGTAACTATACTCTAATTACTATTTTGAAAATTATAACGCGTTAAATTACTCCGTTACTAAAAAAGTAATCAAATTACAGTAACGGGTTACTAAGTAATGCGTTACTGCCCAACACTGCTTGTGACATATAAACACACACATCAACGCGATCACTGTATTTAGCGTTCATGTAAACACTACATTCAGTTTCATCAATCGGAATGAATTCAGTCCGATTGAACCAAAAATTGTGCATGTAAACGTAGCCATTGTTATGATTTCAGTAACTCTGCATCACATGGGCCCGTACGTGGAGTCTGCAGGCCTTACATTTTCATTTAGGTTTTTAGAAGACACATTTATAGTAAAGTGTCTCACTCAAAAGTGAGTGTTTTTGATGATTACTTTGATATGATTATGTGGATTCCAGTAGTTATGTAGCTAATAAATCAGTAGAATATGTTAACAAGATTTGCATTTTTTAAAACTGGCTTCTGAAATATTATATAATATTTTCTATAGCATAGTGTTGGCTTTAAGATCGACTTCCTAAAAACACATTTTACTGTATCACTTTTCCATGACTTCAAAACTAAAATGTCATCAGTTTAACATTGCATTCTGACTAGAAATGTAATCAACTGTTGAAACAAATCTTCATTGTTTTAGATTATTGTACCAAACATTTTCTCATGTTTTTCCTCAAAATATACACTCAATGCAGTTGCCCCAACCGAATCTGGTATCAATAATGTTAAAATAGAAAAATACCAGTCTACTCTCTATTATGCCAGAATGTTTTGTCAGCTCTGCTGATCATGCTTTACATTCCATACGGTATATACATCCCAGTTCTTGAAGGGTAGACATCTGTGTTGGTTGACAGAAAATATGGCAAAGACACATGGAACATGTTTACATACTCAACTGAATAGTTTTGGATTTGACTCTACTTGAATAGCACTCCCTCTCTCTCCCTATTCACTCTCCTTGAATTCATCAAATGAATATTTATTCATTTGTCAGACATGAATTTCTAAAACAACTTAAATTCCAAGTGTATATTTTGCATTATTTTCCCCTTGGACTTGAACCCATGACATTGGCTTTGCTAGTGCCTTGCTCTTACAGTCGAGCTACAGGAACTCTCCTCACCTTTCAGTGTTTAGTACCTCTTTATCTCTTCATTTATGACAAAGGCTTCACACTTTATCTCCCCACGATTCACAGACCTGATGGCCGCTCCACTAACGTTCCCACTGTTTTACAGCCTGTCTTTTAGAGCGGAGCAGGAGCTTCACATTCAGGGAAGTTCTGGCTATAACATAAGACATGTGGGTGCATAATGTTTGGAGACAGCACATTCAGAATTCAGGACACCACCTACCTCAAAATCTCATAGAGCAGCCAGAGCCCCTTGGGGCTGCTCAGCCACTCTGGAGTGGGAAGACAGAGAGTGAAATGCAGAAAGTTTGCTAAAAAGCAAAGCTCTACCACATAAGGCACATAATGCAACTTTTTAACATGCCTTTTGTTTTTCTGAATGTCAAATATTCCAATATCAAAACATAAATTCAGAACACGTTGATCCAAAGGGAGATTTTAATGGTAGTCTTTAGTTGAGCGTACCATTAAAAATTCCTTTGAGAATATAAGTGTTGACTTTGTTTTGATGTTTTTATGTATTATATTTTGCATGCACTTGTATCAGTTGTTTTTGAGTGTACCACCCCCCCCCCCCGAAAAAAAAAAATC
>NW_015667306.1:2630757-2640636 GCF_001515625.1 Sinocyclocheilus rhinocerous
GAGGTGAGTGATAGTGAGGCGCCTCGTGCCTCCTTCCTGATTTATATACTGTATTACTTAGCCTGATTAATTTGGATAACCTCACCACCCATTCTGAACAGTCAATCTCTCCGTTCACACCCTTGATCAATCTGTCATGAAGAGTCCATCACTTCACTGTTAATGCCCTTCTTCTTGAAGGTGCCATTTTCATAAAACAACTATTAACAAGGATTAAAATTAAATGTACAAATATCCTGCCCAGCTCTGGTGGATGAACAGGCTGCTTCAGTGAGTGGGGGATGGATAAATCTAAGCTAATGAAGGCTTTTAAAGAGATTAATGCTTCACCCAAGAGAAGCCAAGTCCTGCTTGGATGCACACTCTCTCTCCCGCTCACTTCATCTTTCTTTCCCTTTCCCGGTGTCTGGAGCAACTGTAACAGGTGCAACTAGGAATATATTTCCACAGCCACCTCAAAATATATTTTGGAAAAACTAATGTAAATTTATTTGTGTTGTTGCATTAAATAACATATATTGGTAAAACTTTACAGTAAGGTTTCATTTGTTAACATTAGTTTACTACTAATGAACTAACAATGAACAATTATGTTTTTACTAACTAACATTATAATATTTTTTACCAACTAATATGAATATGTCGTTATAGAAATATTTATATAGTTATATAAATATAACTAACTATTAAAAAATATATATATATTTTAAAATTGTATTTTATTTTTTATTTTAACTGTATGATATATCAAGATTTATATGTTCCAAATCCTATTTGTTTATGCTATTTGAGATTATTTTGGGGAGGATATGGTCCCATTGCAATTTAATGCTGAAGTATGGAAATATGGAGTGCATAATTCATTGTTATATTATTATTATTATTATATTATGTTTCCTACAACGCATATGTTTGTTTGCAGTCCAATACTTTAGCTGTCAAAGTAAACTCTTTGTAGTTTTATCCATTTACATAGATGACATTACTGTATGTCATAATTAGGAGACAGAATGTTTAGACATTGTGTAAAATGTTTTCCTTTTTTTTATTCATAAAAATGAACACGTTGCTGAGTGCAAAGATAATGGCCACTGTATTTCAACATGTGTTCCCAAGGAGCTGTTCTTTGGCAGGTTCATTTGGAAACTGATAAGGATTATTTGAGGATTAAATGGAACCTATTTCCTCATGTTGATGAATTCATCATCTCTGAAACCTAACACAAACACAGGTGCCACAACGTTTAATTAAGCCGCTTTTCCACTATTGGGCCGAACGGTTCTAAGAACTGTCAGGTACGGTTCCAGTTGTATTTCCACATGAGCCTGGTACGGCGCGGCACGATTACAAACTGTTCTCGGCCCAGAATTCTGAGCCGTGCTGGTAGAGTGCGTGTGCGTGACGTCGCCATTCTGTTGCCTGGCTACAAGTTTCTCCATAGCTGACTAAGCGGAAGCGCACTATTTGATCAAACAGCCAAGTAAACAGCTACGCTACGTGCAATATAAAAAAGAAGACAGTTTGGTCTGTGGAGGAAACATTTGCACTTACTGATATTATACCCGTTGTCACCTTCTATTTATTTTATTTTTCACGTCAAGAGTTGTGTCCTTTTTTCTGTTATTTAACGAAGTAAATATCGGATAAAAAAGGAGTCCCAAAAACAGAAATATCTGTTTATCGTCCATATCGCCATTTACGTTACACTTGCGTTACCAAGGCAACGACTGACACATTTGTATTACATTCCAAATAGCTCCGTTATGAGCACCACAGTGGAAAATGAAACCGTATCCGTGCTGACTGGCCCGGATCGGCACAGAATGGAACGGTTAAGCAAAGAGAACCGTTCGGCCCAATAGTGGAAAAACGGCTATAGTCTGTACGCTTCAGCACTTAAACCTATTAGCCACATCTGTCAGAGGAAAATGAATAAAGGGACAAGAGAATGTGTGCTTTTGAGAGGGAGAAATAGAAAAGAGGCAGATGGTAATAAATAGTTAAAAAGAAAAGGAAATGGAAAGGAAAGGAAAAAGAGAAGATACTCTGTGACACTTTTGCAATTGTGCACTACAGAAATATATCCATCCACGCTGCAGACATTGATTAGAGATCAAAAGTTAAATGCTTTGGCTGGCAACTACTGAAGTGAAGCATCTCTATCACTGAATACCTCAGACTAGATGTAAGTAAACACTGTACTCCTCTTTGACCCCTGCGGTCACTGTACACCTCCCTATAGTCAGAAGGTCTGAGGCCACAGTGGAGACTGTGCAGTCAGAGGCGTTCAATACAACAGCTCACCCTCAGCCGTGACCTTCAGACCCATTACAACAATAGTCGTAAAGCTCTCACAGTATATGCACTTTCCTTTGTCTGCAATTCATTTACTTGCAAACACAGTACAAAAGCAACATTTTGCTGTTTGTACTGATAGTGAGTGATTTACTTACAGTAAGTGAATACTTATACGCAGGGCCTAAAATTAACACTTGCCAAGCGCCAAATGCGAGTAAAAATCAGCGTTGGCGAGTATATGTAACAGTGTCAGTCGCCAGTTGGCGGGTAAAACTTTTACGAAATATAACAATGTAATGTAGTGGAAACAACAGCCCGTTTTTAAAGAGATTCGCTGTTTCTGACGTAAGCAAATAAAATTCCCTTCTTTATTCTTCATAATCCGAGAATGTGGCAACACATACCTGGGGTTACAACGCAGATACGGTGCAGTGAAGTAGACTATAGTTTAAAAGGTTGCTCGTTCGACTGTACACAGACGCTGAGCCGCTTTAGACAGTGCACCAGTAGCGCTTCTACGGACGAAAACACACAATTACAGGTGCATCTCAATAAATTAGAATGTCGTGGAAAAGTTCATTTATTTCAGTAATTCAACTCAAATTGTGAAACTTGTAGCTTGAATAAAGATTAATCTGTATAATTTATGCATATACAATTTATAGTTTATGTGAAGACTGTTTTAAAATCACTTAATATTTCAGAGCCTATTAAATGTTAAAAACAATGGCTTTCAATTATGCTGTAATGTTGAATGGCTATAATTAATAGGTAAAATTGAGGGGAAATGTATTTAATAGAGACACCAGTAGCAGTATTGGTATCAACACTTCATTAATAATATACTACTTAGTAAAAAGATGTCATTTAAACATATTTAAAATATACTATCTTTATGTTGTTTCTACATTAATTTGGAGGTTCAATGTGAAATCGTGACTATAAATATGCGATTAATCATGATTAATTACAGAAAAATGTGTGATTAGTTATTTTTTTAATCGATTGACAGACGGCACTAATGTTTCCGATTTCAATTTAATTTTTAATCTTATAGGTCCCCCCAGAAAGAGATCAGGACGGCCCCCACCCCCTTGGCCTTCAAATTTTCAGTTTGATAATTTGGCCCTCAAATGAAGCTAAATATATAGCCCTGCTCTAATCTGTTAACATGGATGCGGAAAAAAATACGCACCACATACGCACTGCAAACTGAGTAATGTGTGAAACAGGTGTAACACGATGGCCTGCTCCGTTTGCCGAACAAGAATCTCAAAATTTTTGGGGGGACAAAAAAAATATATGTAAATCAATAAATCTGTTTGTTGTTTTTTTCTTGTAAGTAAAGTAAAGGACAAATTAAAAACATTGTAAATATGTTTAGTCATTGTAGTAGTAATGACTGCCCGTTTTTGCAAAAAGAGTTTCATGGCCGGTAAAAAAAAAAAATTTTGGCGTTATGTGTTTGGCGTAATCTGTGTATTATGTGTTCGCATAGTATTTCTTCACAAAGTGACATCGCCAACTACTGGACTGTCATGCGTAATACAGCCAAGTCGTTTTCACTGATGTTTTGACAACATCATTGTTGTGTACACGTACCCTTAGATGCACTTCTGTAACGATTCAGTCCACTGAAGGCGAGCGTAGTGAGAACCCAAGTGCAGTTTATTTACAAGATGTGATCCAAACATAATCCAAACAAGATACACAGACTAGAGACACAGACTTGACTTGACGAGGCATGAACAGACTTGACTAGGCATGAGCAGACTTGACGTGGCATAAACTGACTAGACTCACCGACAGCGGGTTACAACATCAATACACGACAAGGTACAATGGGAACATGATGGCTACTTATATCAAACAAGAAGGGTCACATGACATGAACAAACCAATGGGAAACAAGACACATGACTAAGACAACCAATCAGAACATGACTTGACGAGGCATGAACAGACTAGACTCACCGACAGCAGGTTACAACATCAATACATGACGAAGACTATGGGAACATGATGGCTAATTATAGCAAACAAGAGGGTCACAAGACAAGAACAAACAAATGGGAAACAAGACACATGACTAAGACAACCAATCAGAACATGACACATACACAAGGCAGAGATACATGAGGGCAAGGGAAGCATGACACTAACAGCATGAATCAATTACAAAATAAAAGACATGGAAAACATGAACAAGAAACACAACCCAAAACACCACATTACAACTTCTAAGGTATAAGTTAGAAGATGCATAAGTCGCAAAAGTTTATATTGTATAAATCTTTGATCACTTACAAATTTAAAGCTGGCAGATTTTATGTCTTTACCGAAGCCAATATATACTTACTTTTGGCATTCGCCGAGGGCTAATTTTGGACCCTGTTTAGAAATCTATAAAACACAGAAAGCTGCAATGGTCTAGATAGGAAAACATACAGAATTTATGTGATTTGGGAGACTGTGGCATAGAAATTTTATTTTTTCCCCCTCCATTTACTACTTATGTTTACACTGAACTGTTTAGTTGCAAATATGATGTAAGGTGGTGTTAAGTATAACATTTCAAAGCAATAATATGGAAATAACATTTAACTATTGAAGCATGAAGAATTCTGTCCTATGTTCAGGTTCCTGTCATTCCAACACACTTTTTATGTATGTAGCGCAGATTCTATAATAAACAATCACCCAGCAGTGGGCCAACTGTATGCATTAATTTTTAAAGCTCTGCCCATTTGGTTTATGCACTATAAACAGCCCTTAAAAGGCAAATGAAGGAGAAATCCACTTTCACCACCTGCTGGGGCTTCTCTGTGTAGTTTAGGGATTGGACTGCCCTCATTTGTACTCAATCAATCATAAGCCCTTATTTAACTATCGGAAGTATGTCGCCTTAACAGATGATGGGATCCTGACATGGTTTTGTTGCAGGCTTAAACAAATGAATTAGGCCCTTTGCATACAGAAAAAAGCTAGTTTTAAATTGTCAAATAATCCAGAGTGACAATCGAAGGAAATTGGACTATAATGTTTGTATGTGAGCATTAGTGACTAAGACATGGTATTTATTATCTGTGATAGGAGTGAATTTTGTGAAAGAAAACATTGTTTTTGGTGAAAGGTGAGCTGTTTATCGGGAAAATATGAGGTGTCTATGTATTACCCACATACTGCTTTGAATCAACAATTATTGTTCATTGACCATCACGCCGCCACCATCTAATGGAGAATCATCATCTTGGGGATGATGGGAAATAAGAGGGACTTCTCAATCTGTTGGACTTCTGGCATAACAAATTGATTATACTTATGTCTCATGAATTTAGACAATGATGCCGAGATGTCTTGTTATAAATATTCAGCACTGACTTTGAAGCATTTGTTTTGTACATGAAGTGTCTTTGGCCTTCCATCAAATTCACATATCATGTGGGGATCACTGATGTCAATTTCTTGGACACCTCTATATCAATTGTGGATAATCAAATAGTCTCCTCTCTTTATAGAAAAGACACAGCTAAGAACAGTCTTCTTCATGCTAAGAGTGCTCACCCAATGCCCTTAAAACGTGGTTTATCCTATAGCCAGTTTTTGAGACTCCATCTTATTTGTTCTAAGAAAGAGGATTTTGAGGCTAAAGCCCAGAGCTTGTATATGTACTTTAAATCACGAGGTTATCCTAATAAGTGGCTTGACACTGCACTTGAGAAGGTTTCTAGCTTACAAAAACAGGAGGAAAGAAATTTGACTAGGAATAAAAGAAACAAACATTTTTATGTATGTTTAAATCCACATACAGTCCACTGAGTAATGATATTAAAACTATTATCAAGAGTCATTGGCACATTATCCAAAGTGATCCCCAGTTATTGAATGTATTTAGTGATCAACCACTCTTTGTCTCTTCCAGGAGCTCTAATTTGAGGGATAACCTTGTTTATGCTGACACCTAAATCTCTTCTCCGACTACTCTTGTCGATGCCCAGGGTAATTTTCCATGTCACAACTGTACTTCCTGTACTAAGTATGTTAAATGTAAATCATTTACACATCCTCGTACACTAAAAACCTATAAGATTAGACAATTGATCACTTGTAAGAGTACATATGTTATTTACATTATCATCTGTCCATGTTTACAACTATATGTTGGCAAAACTATACGTGCATTACGCACAAGAATGATTGAACACACAAGTGCCATTAGGAGACAGGATGATACATCTTCAATTTCTAGTCACTTTAATGCCGAGTTCACACTGCACGATTCTAGCCCGATTTTTCACTCGCCGACAGGTTTTGCGAAATCGCCGACAAATGCCCGAAATATCAAATTCACATATCATGTGGGGATCACTGATCTCAATTTCTTGTACACCTCTATATCAATTGTGGATAATCAAATAGTCTCCTCTCTTTATAGAAAAGACACAGCTAAGAACAGTCTTCTTCATGCTAAGAGTGCTCACCCAATGCCCTTAAAACGTGGTTTATCCTATAGCCAGTTTTTGAGACTCCATCTTATTTGTTCTAAGAAAGAGGATTTTGAGGCTAAAGCCCAGAGCTTGTATATGTACTTTAAATCACGAGGTTATCCTAATAAGTGGCTTGACACTGCACTTGAGAAGGTTTCTAGCTTACAAAAACAGGAGGAAAGAAATTTGACTAGGAATAAAAGAAACAAACATTTTTATGTATGTTTAAATCCACATACAGTCCACTGAGTAATGATATTAAAACTATTATCAAGAGTCATTGGCACACTATCCAAAGTGATCCCCAGTTATTGAATTTATTTAGTGATCAACCACTCTTTGTCTCTTCCAGGAGCTCTAATTTGAGGGATAACCTTGTTTATGCTGACACCTAAATCTCTTCTCCGACTACTCTTGTCGATGCCCAGGGTAATTTTCCATGTCACAACTGTACTTCCTGTACTAAGTATGTTAAATGTAAATCATTTACACATCCTCGTACACTAAAAACCTATAAGATTAGACAATTGATCACTTGTAAGAGTACATATGTTATTTACATTATCATCTGTCCATGTTTACAACTATATGTTGGCAAAACTATACGTGCATTACGAACAAGAATGATTGAACACACAAGTGCCATTAGGAGACAGGATGATACATCTTCAATTTCTCGTCACTTTAAGTCTGCCAACCACTCTTTGTCTGACATGACGTTCCTGGGCATCGAGAGGATTCTACCTAATAGAAGAGGCGGAGATAGAGATAAGAAGTTGTTGCAAAGGGAGGCTTTCTGGATCTTTGAACTTAAATCTTTATTTCCTGAGGGTATGAATGAAGAACTAGAACTCTCTTGTTTTTTGTAAAAATTGGTATTGTCGTTACTGCTTTATCTTCTCTCTCTCCTGCTGTGTTTGTTGTATTTGTAATGTTTGGTCATTCTTTGAAGTTGTATACTTGTAAATTTCTGCTATATATGTGAATGATCAAACTTTCGTGGAATTCTGCTTGTGATTAATTGAGGTTTACCTGAGATAATTGAATTCAGCTGATTGTCTTTAATTGTTGACCTACTTAAAAAGGGTGACTGTTGTTTGTTAAGTGAGCACTGAAGATAGCAATGTGCTGAAACGTTTGCTTACTTGGTCGTGTCCATTTTTTTTAATTCACATGCACTTTTGCACAATGCAATTTATAAAAATTAAAAAGATGTTTTTGTAGACTTTTTAGTCTTGAGTGGACCAGTGTGCAGTTAGCCACCCTCTTGCTCATTTATAAATATTCAGCAGTCATATTTAATAAATGAATGGTTCTAGCCATCAAGTCCAGGACAACTGCCTCTCCACATGCATTCTAAACACTGTTTGGTTTGGTATATGAGTTTTAAAACATTTTGAGTAAGTGAAGAGAGCAAAATATAGCACTTTAGAAGTTCAACATCAATTTCAGATCACGTTTTGAGATCATGTATAAAACCACCAAGTTTTACATCAGACTATTACTGATGACAGTTTCATTCAGGCATTCTGTTCTTGTGAAGTATACAGTTCACGGCCTGTTCTTTCAGGTGTCTATATAGAAAGAGTGTGAAATGGTGAAAAGAGCAATGCCATTTACAGATACTGCTTCACTTGTTTAAACAGAAAGCTGCTGAGGGAAACCGGCAGTGCATTTTTGAACGAGGCACTTTTGCCTTTTTGAAGAAAATGCTGGAAAGGCTTGACTGAAGCTTAAATGGCCTTAAATGCAGGCTTTAACATGTGTTAATTTTCTTAAGCGGAGGAAGGAAAAAGTTTCAAATACAAGCTTGTTGTGTTATTATGGTAAGTCTCATATTTTGCAGTAGATGCTGTCATCAGGTTTATATATTTTTATACACACTAACGTTCCTCTTTCGAAAAACATCTCTTGTGGTCACCGAGGCTGCATTTATTTGATCAAAAATACAATTAAAGAGTAATACTGTGAAATATAATTACAAACTAAAATAACTGTTTTCTATTTCCATATATTTTCAAATGCAATTCATTCCTGTGATGACAAAGCTGAATTTTCAGCAGTCATTACGCCAGTCTTCAGAGTGTCACATTATGCTTCATAAATCAATCAATATGCACATTCTAATATTCTGATTGATACATGCTTGCTGAATAAAGGTGTTTGTTTCATTCACAAAAAAAAGAAATAATATACAATATATGGTCAGAGGACATACAAAATAGTGAAGTCACTGAAATGTTTGCCTCTGAAAATAAATGCAGAGCCTATCAGTATGAGTCTGCCAAGTAAATCTCTCTGATATAAAAGTGTTGTTAGATTCCTGGCTGGCAGATTAACTCAGTCATGGTTTACTAGTACTGATTTATTTATTTATTTAATGTTTTATTTGTATAGGGACAGATACATTAAACATTGGGACAACAGCCATCTAATGCATGTATCATAGTGCGTGTAGCAACACTTTTCCCTAGAAGGGCAATAAAAAAAAAACCCGTAATATTTCTGACTTATGGGTGATTTTTTTTATTTTCATGAATTTGAAGTAAACAATTTTATGTCTGGGAATTCAGTAGTATGACAAGAGTCACTTTATAACAATTTCCCAAAGGTTTTTTTTTTTTCCTGCAATGAATGGCCCTGTGTTTGACAGCATGGATTCTGGGAGCTTGTGCCACTGTACCTTTGAAATATTTTTATGGCACTCTGATACTCAAAGTTTATTTATTTATTTATTTTATCTGAAATTTGAAGGTATGATCATCATTAAGAAATACTAGTATAATTAAGAATCTTTTTGTATCATTCTTACACTTGGGGTTTAGTGGCTTTTGTTGCAGGGAAAGTCCATATTTGTCTTACAGTGAATGAATCACTTTTCTTTTCTCTCAGGCTGGTCCCTTAGCTGTGGAGCCATGCTCTGGGAATTGTGCTGCTGTGCAAACATTGCTGATGAGTCTTCCACGGTCATCCTCTGGAGCACCTCCCCCCGGCCAGTGTGGTGAGAACTCACATTTCAACATTCACGTAACATCTTAGCTCTACATGCAATACTTGTGTATATATATATATATATATATATATATATATATAG
>NW_015667306.1:2640978-2643976 GCF_001515625.1 Sinocyclocheilus rhinocerous
TTGCCCACACACTGATCACACGTGCTCGGAGGAATGGTGCTCGGTGCCCGTCTCAACGTGGTGCTCGTGGGGTGAAGTGCCGTGGTGCAGATCCCTCTCCTGGGGTGCCGTCGGAGTCTGTGGATAAGGAGAAACAAGCATTAATGTCGCCTGGAGCTCCGTTTCAACTCCCCGCTGGTTCCTCTTCTCCTGGCTTTTATGGCCAGCGGGAACGAGCTCCAGGTGCGCCACTCATCACGCACAGGTGTTGTGCTTCTGTGATCAGTGTGGCAGCGGCGTTTCCAGGGTGACGCTGATCTGGAACCGGGATACTCGCTACTATTTATATATATATATTCACATACTATGTTTCACAACATCTGAATCTCTGAAGAACAGTTTTTAAAAAAATCATATGTACATTGGCTGGGAATCTAACCCAGGCCAAGGAATGTGGATGAAGTTTCAGCTTAATATGCAGTTGTGTACTTATTAATTTAGATTTGGTGAGTTTCTTTACATACATAGTTTTCATTATAAAGAAAATCCCTGAAGCACAGTTGAAAGAAAACAGCAATTGCATTGGCTGGGAATCGAACCCGGGCCTCCCACTGAACCACCAATGCAGATGAATGAGGAACGTGGGCAGGGCTTGAGCTTTAAAGGAACCTTTAACCCTTAAACAGGCAACATGCACTACAGGTGCTAACTACTAACTCGATACTTTTATCACTTATCATAGGTGGTTCTGTTTTGAGTATGTGGTTCACATAACTTAGTTCAAGTTTTTCCATGGTGCAGAACATGACTTCGAACATTGTCTTAAGATACTGAAAAAGTCATGTGTTGTTCATGCTGTTATTAAGCACATTTTCATATCCCTGAGGTCATTACAAGATTGATGTAAGAAAAATGAATATCCACATTTTTAACTAGTGTAACTCCAACCCAAATCAAACACACCAAAACCAGCTAAAAGTCTTCAGATATATTAAAAAAATTCCAGGCAGGTATATTGATTAGGATAGGTAATATTGATTTAATTATAAATAGACTTTTTCTTTTTTAATACCTTAATAGGTCAGCATATATTGGGAGATACAACGCATATTTTATATCAAGTCCAGATGATATAAAAAGTTCGATGAGATGATTTTAATCATTTTCCATTTTTGCCTGTTTAAAGTTATAGTTCACCACAAAATTCAAAATTCTGTCATCATTTACTCACTCTTAAGGCCAAAGTATACTTCAGTTTTTATACGTACACGAGGGTCCGCGTACGGTGCGCATGACGCAAATTTCTTAGCCAAAATAGTATGCGCGTGCAGGTCGCACGAGCACATTGACTTGGTATTGCACTAATCAGTTGTTCCACAAGGTGGCAACACTGGCCCGGGCCGTTGTTTCACAGTAAAAAACTAAACTAAAGAGACGGAACAGCAACAACAAAATAACGGAGACTGCAACAACAACAGATGCCCGCATTGACAAGCACTTGTGTGAGGGGGTTATGAGAGAGACGCAACTTTAGTTTAAAGAGTACAAAGACATTTTTATCAGTCATAACTGCTGAAGAAAAATACAGCAGACGCTGGACAAAGATGAAGCTTTCTAGAGTGCATGTGTCGACCGCCTACATTCGCACACACTATCAAATGGAGTATACTTTGAAAGGCTACGCGTTCGACTGTACACATACGCTAGCGTGCATGTACAAAAATGAAGTATACTTTGGGCTTTGCGTTGGTCTAAAATTCCAAGTTCCAAGTTGTATGGGTTTCTTTCTTCCGTTGAACACAAAAGAATATCTTTTTGAAGAATGTTGGAAACCAAACAGTTGCTGGTAGCCATTGACTTCCATAGTATGGGGGAAAAAACACTTTATTACGGACACACGTCGGTCCAAAAACACACGCAATAACAACAGACAAATACAAAAAAAAAAAAAAAAACTTTATTCCAGCTACATTTCTCATTTTAATTTGAGTTTAACTTTATGAGCCAAAATAACTAAAACTTAAGTAAAAAGCAACAAAACTATATAAACATACATAAAAACTAGTAAAAATGAGAAAAAATACAATGATTTAACTACAATTAAAATTAAAATTAAAACGGAACTTTTTTATTTAAATCAATTTACATTTATTTCGTTTATTTATTTTCATAATTTTTTTATTTACATTGTTTAAAAAATATTTGAAAATTAAACATATATATTATATAATAATAATAATAAATATTTTAATATAATATAACATAATATAATAAAAATATTATTAAAAAAAATAACAAAATAAACAAATTTTTAATGTATTTGAATTTATACTATTTGAATAAATTTAGATGATGTGAATTGTAATATATTATGGCTTCTGCTTTTTGATCTGACTGACATTTTCATTAAAAACTGCATCTATCAATTGAAGTTTCAAAAAAAGATTTTAAAATTGTATGCATTGTCTGGAATAAAAAATATGTGCCACTATCAAAAATGTAACTGGATCTTTTAAAAACTGAAAAATACAGTTTAGTTACCAAAATTTTTGAAAATAACTTTTGGAACTTGAGGGTGAGTAAAAGATAAATCTCTAAAATATTATAGAATCATTATTATTATTATTATTATTATTATTATTTAAATAAATTAAAAGCAAATGAATTAAAATAGTAAGCCTTAATTGCTGGATGCTCTGTGCAGCCAGATGGTGTAGTTAGGACATCTACCAGCAGGGAATAATGAGGCTAACCAGCCGAACACTGACCCTTTGGCCTCTGGCTGTCTACATCTCATATTTTTCTCTTCCCATCTCACATGCATACCCTTCCTCATCTTTTCTCTTTTTCATTCTCTCATTTAATTGTCATTTTTTTCTGTCCTCATACCCAGTTTCTTTTTCTCTGTGGTGTGGTGGTGTTCATCATATACTGTAACCGTGATGAATGAGCTGAAAAATGAGCTGCTGTAAATGGTACTGCAGCAGGAAGTAGCGGGTCAGAGATGCAACACTTGCGG
>NW_015667306.1:2643986-2660796 GCF_001515625.1 Sinocyclocheilus rhinocerous
TGAATGAGCTGAAAAATGAGCTGCCGTAAATGGTACTGCAGCAGGAAGTAGCGGTTCAGAGATGCAACACTTGCGGCACTCTACAAGCCAGCAACATCTTCTGACTGCAATATGACACCGACACCACTGCAGAAAAAGAAAGAAAAAACAAGAAAGATAAAGAACGGGAGGGGTGGGAAAAAAGGAGAGAGAGGAATAAAGGATTAAAGATGAGGTGAAAACAAGAGATAAAATGCACGTTGGGAGTCCAATAGTGCTGACTGATCAGAGGAATAAATCTGACAAGGATAATGTTATCCCTGAGGAAAATCAAATCCAAATACTCCAAAACACTCTGTATGCCTTTATCCTTTAAGTCAGCCCCCTTATTCCAGCACACTAACTGTGCGGTCTGAGAGGGCCTAATACCTGCTCTTTGATTTAATGAACACTGGCACATGTGAATTAGGCTCTTGTGCTCTGCTGCTCTTGATAAAGACTGAAAAGATGTATTTGGCCTGATGCTGAAGGCATATGACTGATTTTTGGTGGGATGCTGGATGCCTTACAGACACATATATCAAGGGTGAATCATAAAATATGCAACAACATTTCACCTTGAATTACACTCAAATTTGAGTGATTCGTTAAACAAAAAAAAGTGATTTGGCCTGCAGCATGTGGTAATGCCACTCATAGATAATGGAGAACGTGTAAACAAGCCTTAAATCAAAATAATGTTTATGTTCAATATTTTATCAGTGTTAAGGCAGAATTGTGGTTGCCTGAAGGTCTACTGAAGTATTATTTTCTTAAAGAGGAAGTGTTTGGTGCCACTAGTTGCTGCACCACTAGTGGCACCAAACAGAATTGGAAAAAAAGAGAGCTTGATGAAAACAATGATTGAAAAAGTTCTCAAAGAAGTTTCAAACATTCCCATCTGTGCGGACTGTCTGTATGCAGCCCAAATGTATTAACCACACACGTCATCTGTGCCTGAATTTGCTGCGCTAATGTATGGGTCTTCAAAGCTGGACCATTGCATTCAGGAACTACTCAAAGAAGATTGAAAATGGCAATAAAAACATTAGATCATCAAGCTGAAATAACAACAGTGTTTGAGTTTGAGCGGCAGGTGGGGTGTAGGCTTCAGATAGCAATTCTATTTGGTGCTGCTAGTTGTGCAGAAATTATATACTTCTCCTTTAATGTAAAAAACAAGGGCTGTCAAGAAGTGAGGTGATTGCTTATACTCTAGATCCTGGTGTAGGTCACTAGAAACAATAATAGTGGTTTGATTAAAAAAACAAAACAATGTTTGGATATTTAACATCAGTTATGGATTATAGATGTGTATATACTGTATATCCAGTTTACTGGCAATTCAATGCCTCTCAAGTGTGATATTTCTTAAAATTTGCAGTGAAGGGTGAAGTAAGGAGAGATGTCAATATAGAAGACATTTGGTGTGAATTGTTGTCTTAGTTTTCTTTTGCTTTCATCTGAAAAGCACTCAAGGAGAGGACAGGGAAGGGTCATGCTAAATCAAATCTGAACTGTGGAGCACAAACAGTTTGTCTCTTAAGAACAGTCCATATGCAGAAAGCCACCAACATATACAGTGGTGTGAAAAAGTGTTGGCCCCCTTCCTGATTTCTTATTTTTTTGCATGTTTGTCACACTTTAATGTTTCAGATCATCAAACAAATTTAAATATTAGTCAAAGATAACACAAGTAAGCATTGCCTTTATGCTTTTGAAAGTTGCCACTGTGTGTATTTAAATTACATTATGTCTTTTTTATATTTTAAGGTATTTAGATCAGTAAAGTACGTAGAATTAATTACTGCCTTTTTTTAGTCCTTCTGTTTTGTTGTATAACAACATTACACACAGGGTAGGGATTGTCAAAATGTATTCAGTTGTTCCTCAAGATTCTATCTTCTCTTTTATTTCCCCAGTCATGTGAACAGTCCAGCTGTAGTGTGGCATCTTGAGTTTGTCCTTTGGTGTTTCTGTTCCTCTGTATGTTATGCTTAGTGAACCTGCTTTTGGTTGCATCTCTTGCTTAAAAATGCTTTTGATTACAATATTTAGGCTTTTTAGGAATCTAAAAGAATATGTGTGCGTTTAAATTTTGAGACACTATAAAGAGAAAAGAGACATTGTAAAAAATATTTTTTTCTTTCATCTCAGTCTTTTCCTCAACAAGGGCAATATTTCAGACAGCAGGTCTGCAAAAAGTATCGAAGAGAATAGCCAAAGACTCCTCAGTCTACTAGTGTGGTTTCTACACCAGACGGTCGTGTGGAGGTCATATTGCTCTTGAGCCGTGAAGTGATAGTACTTCCTGTCTTTTCATCATTTGCACTGTCAGCGTCTCCTCACATATCGCTTTGGGTCTTTAATTCACCTTTTAATGCAAACTCAATTCAAAATTATGGATTGAAGTCAAAATGAAAGCCTATTCACAACCCATTTTATGTCTGGTATGTGACATTTTTAAAGTGAAACTTCATGTTATCTTGCAGGAATGGATTGGACTGTAAAAAAGTGGTTGTTACGCAACAGAATGGAACCTGATACAGAGTGTGAGTTTGCTGAAACAATACTTAAATAGCTCTTTGGCTGATGCTTAAAATGGGGTCAGAGAAAGATTAAAAAAAAAAAATAATACTTTTATTAATAAAGGGCACATTAAATTGATCAAAAGTGACAGTAAAAGCATAATGTTACAAAAGATTTATATTTAAATAAATACTGTTCTTTTGAAATTTCTATTCATCAAAGAATCCTAAAGAAAGAAAGAAACAAAAAACGTATGACAGTATTTACAAAAATATTAAGCAGCAACTGTTGTCGGCATTGATAATAAGATGTTTGTTGAGCAGCAAATCAGTATATAACTGCTGAAAATTCAGCTTTGCCATCACAGGAATAAATTCATAATTAATAACATTTTAAAATAAATTAAAAAGAAAAACTGTTATTTTAAATTGTAATAATATTTAACGATATTACAGTTTTTAATTTATTTTGATCAAATAAATGCAGCTTTGGTGATCATAAGAGACTTCTTTCAAAAACATTTAAAAAAATCTTAGTCTGCGTGGCCTAAGTTACATCAGCAGAAAAAGAAAGTTGTTTCAGAAGACTAGCTGTTATATTTTGATTTCAGATATCAAAGACGAAATTACAACTGATTAAGCGATTTAGTGAAAAGCACATTATAATGCTGCATTTGTTGCGTTATTTGATGTGTCATATCTTTGTCAATTACAAGCACATGCTGATCATGTACAACCTATCTGTAACTGCTGTTTCCTTACTATATAACTGAACACGCACACACTTACACACATACACACTTACACAGGTGAATGTAGCAAGTCTCACACTGAGAGTCAGGGGGAGACAGCAGAGCAGAACATCTGTTTGTAAGATAACAGATTGATTTTCCTGCCAGTACAACCACAGCTCTCAGACAGCATATCAGCAGAACACTTGCAAAACACAATCACACTTTTCGTCCCTCTCATCTGCTTATTCAGATGAAGAGGTACACTGCCAATGACTGGGACAATCAAGGAGGGTATAAAGTGAACAGGTACCGGTAATAAACACTGGAAGTCATTCCAATCCCTCCACATTTCATTTTTACAGCTAGCATTTCTGTCAAACATAGATCTTTAATGTGAGAAAGCCACATTAGAGCACAATACGTACGGGATAATGCACAGTCATCTGGTCATTATCACAAAATAAACCCAGACAGAGTGATCAAGACCTTGATGTGAAGACCTTCATTTTGTGGTAATGACCGAATGACTTTACATTATTGCGTTTACACTGCGACTAAATAAATAAATACATGTACCTGCAATATTTATTAGAGCAGAAATTATGTAATTAGAAAGACAGCATACGTAGTGCACAGGCACATAGGGGATAAAACAGTTTACCTAACCGCTTTGTTTCTTTTTTTAAATTATTTTGACAGGTCATTTAGATGCATGTTTTCTGCACAAGGCTTTACTTTGCTTAGTTCTGGTTGACATTAGTTAATATTTTTTTGGTTAATTTTACTACCTTTAACCCTGTCAATCAGGATATAGGTTGACGACCATGACATTGGGTGATGGTTTTATAGAGTGTCCTCTCAGTATGTTTTTTCTGTGTTATTATTCGCAAGCCTGCAGTGCCTCTATATTGCCTGTTTACCCTTTTAAAATGTCCATTTAGTACATTTAAAGCACAGTCAGCACCGTGGGGAAGTCACATAGGGAGTGAATGAGAGTGCAGTCTTTTGATAGTTTTATAAGTGAGCAAGAAAGCCAAATTGATTTTATTCTGACCTGCTTTATCTGCAGCTACAATCTGTCGTGGCAGACTGACTTATTTATAAGCCTTTCAAGCAAATGCCTTTCAGGGTTCTTTAAAAATATTCCTCTTCATGGAATCATAATGCTTATCTTTTTGTAAACAAAAATAATGTTACAGGTTGTCTTGGCTCCTATACAGCACGTTCCATTACTATTGCCAGCTTGAGATTATCATTCAAAATAATAACTGTTTCTAGGTATCTAGGTTGTCTAGGAGCAGCAAATCAGCATATTAGAATGATTTCTGAAGGATCGTGTGACACTGCATACTGGAGCAATGACTGTTGGAAATTTAGTTTTACTATCATAGGAATAAATTGCATTTCAAAAGCTAAATGACTAAATGTAAAACATATTAAAATATAAAACAGTTATATTAAACTGTAATAATATATTACTGTTTTTACTGTATTTGATTAAAAAAAATGCAGCCTTGGTGATCATATCTTTCAAAAACAATTAAAATAATTTTGAACAGTTGTGTACAACAGTGAAATAAGTAAAAATCAGTTTTAATAAACAATAGCAAAAGTGAAACGGTTTTAAAGTAAAGTAATGCTTCTTTAGTCTATGCAATTGCATGTAACTTCTTTTTTTTCTATTTAGTACAATAAATTACAAAATCACATAGGAGCATTCTGTTACATGATCTACTTAGATTTATAATATTGTATACGCAACGAATACTTCAATCAATGAATATTATTGCACACCCTTTGTGTGTTAACAGAGAAAGATAGCATGTTTTTCATAGCATGCATTTAAAAGTAATTTTTTGTCATTTTCTTCATTTTTCTGTCATATACAGGTGCATCTCAATAAATTAGAATGTCGTGGAAAAGTTCATTTATTTCAGTAATTCAACTCAAATTGTGAAACTCGTGTATAATTTATTTACAATGTCTTGGTGTTTATTTATGGATCTTCTCTATTTTAGACTGTAAGACTCTTTAAAATAATGGGAATAATAATGCGTGATATGGAAATGTAATGTATACATGAATGTATAAAACATAATCAGTGCCTTAATATGTCTTTCAGCCAATCGTAAGCAAGTATTCATCAGTGCCACAGTATAAACGCATCGAAATAATTTTGCAGGACTAACCAATACAAAAGACACAATCTATTTTCCACCTTTTTTTTTCTATGCAGCCTCTTTCTGAGAAAAGTTATAAGCACAAGTGTTCCGCTGCCGCTGTAAACATGTTATTAGCAATGATGTATTGTAATTAGTGGCATGACAGGTGTTCGGCTGTGTACGTTAGAGTACTCAAAAAATTGCTCTCAAGGTGACGGTGCATACAAGTACACACTCCCATTTTCTCTCTTGCTTTTTTCCAGCATGTTTTTTTATGAGATGTAAAGTAGCTAATTGTGCAGCTTGTTAGCAAGGGCATGTAGGCGCAGACCTGTCTAATCTATTTGTTGGTTGTGTTCTGTGTTTTCTCTCTCTCTCTCTCTCTCTCTCTCTCTCCTCACTCAAGCTTTTGTGTTGGGAAGAACACATTTGACCTTATCATGTCAGGTAACTCAGCTGTGGTCATTGTGGCCAGTCTGTGACCGACAGTGATAGCAGCACAAAGTGGAGGGTGGGCATTATTGACCCTGAGGAGGGCAGTGACACTCAAATGCTTGCGTTCATGCACAGGACTCAATTAGCTCTGCAAAACCACCAGATTGAATAAGGCTTTTTTCACACTGTTTTATTAATGGTCACTGTCCTTTTTAGGGGAAAATACAGTGTAGACCAGTTTTAGGGGAAACTACTTTGAAACTACTTTGACATGTTAGAAGCTACTCATCATTTAAAAGTTAAACTACAGTAAAGACTTTTTAATTAAGTATTTAAGGCTGGGATACACTACACATTTTTTTCTCAGATCTGCAGTCTGGACAAGTCGACTCCAGTTGCAGAAAGTCAGATCCAGTGTGCCGATTTTGGGAAGTCGGAGTTTACAGAAAATCACGTAGTGTATGATGGGCACAGACTCTGATTTTTTTTTTAGCTTCAGACTGTAACCATCCCTACTGTGTGGCCGCATCCAATTGCGCTTGGCTAGTTTTTCAGGACTCAGAAAACAACCCTACAACAATTGCAGTCAGTTCCTGTACATAAATGTCTGTTTTCATCTGTAATGGGTTTTCCCAACAACGAGGCGCTTCTTTCTGCATTTGTTGTGTTTAAAACGGCTTTAAAGTTTGGAAGTGTATGATCCTCAGGTGTTTTTGCCTAGTTTTTCTCTGTAAACAATTACATTCAAGTGTATGGGGTGTTTTAAAATGTGTTCAGATTTTATAAGTCATGTAGTGTATTTAAGCCTTTAGCCTTGTTATAAGCTGCTTACATAAAGTGTGAGCACATATGCTAACCACTGTAGTGGAGCTCCGACACTTGTTAAATTTCAGTTTGTTCCACATATTAAAGGCAGAGTAAGTGTTTTTCAAAAACACTTTAGAAAACTGATTCGGGCCGAATCGCAAAACAAACTTGTAGCCAATCAGCAATAAGGGGCGTGTCTACTCGTGATGTGGAGGAGAGAGCGTTCAGTGCATGGGACGGACATTAGCCGATATGGCAATAGCTACTTAAATAGCTACAGAAAAACAAGGTTTGAAACAACATAAGGGTGAATAAATAATGGCATAATTGTCATTTTTTGAGTGAACTATCCATTTAATTGCTGTGGGCCTCAGAGCGGATGGTTCGAAAACTCTGGTCAGCAGAAAACTGAAAGGCGAGATCTGAAGGTCTGCTAATGTGGAAAGTGATATCAGCTGTATGCAAGTCTTATCAGAGAACTGAGCAGTGAAAATAATTATAAAATATGCCACATATAGCTCAATAATTTCAGCTAAAGAAAAAAGATCAACTTTATTATCTCTTTGCTCGACTTCTAAACTTCTAATTATCATCCGTTACTGCGCTGATGTTTGCATGCTAGCACTGATAGCTGCTGTCACCTATGCTGTCAGGCCTGTGTTATACAATAAACACCAAGTGAGTTTATTCTTCTAACCTTAATCACACAAGTAACATTGAAATTAAATGATGTTGTTGACCCCTACCACACCAGATCTCACTTCCCGCCAATGGCTTGTGAATGACAGGTGAAGCCATTATGACTCAAGGAAACAGAAAGTCAGGTTGAGAGTGTATTCTCTCTCTGAGTAACCTTGGCGTCATACTGAGGCTGGAGTGTGGCTGATTGCTTGCGGAAAACACTCATCAGCTGAAAAAGTGACCTTGGTGTGGCATAATGACACTTTGTGAAGAGGCAGGTGGTGCGAAGAGGACTCGCTGCAGACAGCTGCTCGTTCGGCTCCCGCAGAGACATTCTTCTGATTATCTCTGGAACTTGTCTCATGTGCATTGCTGACAGCAAATGCGGGGCATGGCGGGAAGGTATTTATGCTTCACATGGATGAGACAATGGGCGTTTCCAATAATGGAGGAACTGTAAAGTGTTCATTTACAGTGATGCATGCTTCAGGTCAACAAAGTCTTTCTGATTACCTTTAATGGAGTTCTCGGATTCGCACATCCTGTCTCAAAGTGCAGGATTCATCAGGGTTAATCATGCGAGCAGCTCACCTGCCAAAGATCACAATAATGAGTTTGATTTCCCATTAGCCGAGAGCACTTTAGCCTTCTCCTCATGCGCACCTGATTTGATTCAGCCTCGCAATTAATTCACTTGTGACGGACAGCTCTTCTCAGCAGAAAGCATTTTGTTCCTTAGATGATGTTGTCCTTTTGTTATGTGCAGTAAATAAATGCAGTTCATTTAAATACAGGGTCAAGTAGGTGAATTTGAACTCTGATATTTTGAAAAGGTAATTGAAAGAAATTACACTAACAAGCATGATTTGGTGGAATAGGACTTTCATTGTTTTGTCAAAAATATTAGGCCCATCTGTGCAAAGTTGTATATTTATTTTGTTTTGTTCTTTGATTGTTGTTTCCATCCATCCATCCATCAGGGTGGCCAGTATTCAATAATAGATTTGTGAGGAATCTCTGATGTGTAAAACATCAACACATGCTGTCCAAATTACACAAGGGCTCAAAGAGCCTCCACTCCTTCTCAGAGCTTCTGTTCTGAATACATATTGAATGATGAATGTGGCCTGTATCATTATGAGTCTGATCAAACTATATCAGATACACCATGTTTTTCCTTCATTTCAAGATTACAAAGGTAAACCATGAGCTTTCAGAGACTTTACTCCTAGATTTATGATATGTACAGACAGATAAACATCCCTGCTGCAATGCAGATAATTGTATCCCAGTGATAAACATGCATGTGTGGGTTTTAAGATTTTGTCAAGCTTTCTGTCTACTTTGTTACATTAAAACTGTCTTTGAAACATTTATTATGGCTACTTTTCATATGCATTTTATGCATAGATTATTTTTTTGCCATTTTTTTCTTGTCCCAGAGACAGACTTTTAAAAAAGATCTTTAGTAAAACATTTCAAACCATTTCAGTATATACTTTGTGTGAAAATAAATTACATTTCCGTTACAACCAGCAGTTTTGCCACTTTTATCAAAAGTTAATGTGTGTGAGCAACATGTATTCTTAAAGAGCAGGCCATGTGGTATTTTAAAGTGTCCTAATATTGTGTTGGAGTCCCCTACAACAGGTTTAAGTGCACCTAAGGTCAGAAAACATTGTAATTTTCTCAGAATATACATTTAATATTAGAGTCATTTGCCAATGATTTCTAAACGGTTGCAAGTTCGGAGCAAACCCCTCCCATCCATAAGCCTACTCTGCTCTGATTGGTCAGCTGGCCAAGCTTGCTGTGATTGGCACAGAGAGGAGTCCTTGAGCAAGTGAGTGAGCGCTACCATTGACAAAGCACATTTGCATAAAACAATAATATAGTGCTCTAATCCGTTCTTATAATAATGACATAAAATACAAAACACTTATGCAAGCGAATCGTGCCCACAGCTAAAGTTTAGCTGCTAAACTGTGAACCCTTAACGATTGAAATGATTTGACGGGGAAAATGTTTATATATATATATGGAGAAAATAAATGGGATTTTTACTTCCAGAACCGACAGTTTCACCAAAGACTTTATCTACACAAAGACGGTGCGCTCTATTACTTATGAATGGGAGAAAGTGCAATGTGCAAAATGGCGGAATACTCCCGCCTTCTAATAAAAGAGCCAGTCACTGCAGCTGCCATTAGAAGCTCTGATTGCTATCCGCTTGTTAAGTTGTGACATAAAGAATGCTGCTTCTGGGTCCAACCGTCTACTTGTTTCATTTGAGAATACTATCTGAACAGCCGTTTATGAGCACTATTTATTCATATTACACATTTGAGCTAAGCATTTAAAAACTTACCAGTGTACACTACCATCTCCATGGCATCCCAGACACAAATATTTTAATTTATAAAATATGAATCACTGTCTGGCCATCTGAGATTTCAGTATGGAGATAAAGGTAAGGAATGCAACTTTTCAGTAGTATTACATCACATTGTATATACAATTATTGCCATTTGTTGTTTTATTTTGGCATTTAATAGAGCTATTATACCCGGAAGACTTAAAAAGTGGACAGAAACAGTCAGTGTCTTGAGACGTGTGCTTAGGACTACACACGCCCATTGGCTGTCTAACTTGAAAAATAAGCTTAATGCTATTTGAGCATAAGAAACAAAATGTATGAGACAATTGGTAAGAGATTTCGTTGGTGATTTTGAATATGAAATCTAATCATAAGCTTGGTGAACAGCTTTGGAGAATTTGATGTTTCCCCATTCAATGAAATAGGAGCTGTACTTGCATGACTAAAATAGCTGCCCAAGAGGCATTTCAAAGATGGCCGTCAAGGGAAATGACTTGCCTTAAAGGGGCATTGGTTGCACTCTATGAACTTAAAGTGGTTTTCATGTGTTCTAAATTAAATGGGAAGACAGAGGGAAATGAAGAGGACAAAAGTGACGAGATAAACGAGCACTTCAAAGAGGTTCAAAACTGGTGTCAAGCTTTTGATTGACAGGTAAAATACTGAGCTACTAGAGTTTCATAGCTTGGTTAATAATAAGTGTAGTGCGTTGAAATTTACTATGGAATTTCATCAAGAGAAAATGAATTTTTTGGATGTGCTTGTTCTTCGTACTGCATCAGGCATTGAAACGACTTTGTATCGTAAACCAACTGACCGTAATACTATTTTACCGAGCACCCAGTTGAGATCGATGTGCGTGCTTTTGCCTGCTCTTCAGGTAAAATACCATGCCACGCCAAAGCAGCAGAGTTGTTGAAAAAGGGCTATGTCTAAATCCGTGGTTTAATCGGCGCAAATTTTAGAATGGCTTCCATCTTTTAAAGCGAATGTTTACATATCAAAAGTTTTACTTTAATCTTTTTGGATCTTCAGCAAAGTATTCCCAAACCCTTCTGGTTGATTGCTGAGACCTGCACACTTAAATACACGATCAACAATATCAGTCCACTCTAAACAAACAACACACCGCATATCAAAGAAACGCAGCAGTCTTCTGCATACATATTGTCCCTCGCATTTCGAGACACAAACTTTGCCTCAAGACACTGATCAGACTTGCATGAGGTGGTGTGTTTATTATTGGACTGTTATGGATGCGGTGTTGGGGGCTGCCATGTTAAAGATAGCTGTTCTCCCCTGCTGATGTGCGTTAGGGCCCCACATCCCTGAGGCTCCTGAGCCTGGCCCCTGACACCACACAGCATGAGCCAATATGAGCCATGCTGCCAGCTCTCTGCATACTAATGTAATAGTATTATTCCATACTTATTACAGCCCCTAAAGCTGTGCACATAGAAGGACTTTGTAAATATCTGTTTTGTGCACGTCTGTGAGGGGTCACATCCGTTCATTAGATGGATATTTCAGGTGCTTAATTTTCATATATTTCACTATTATCCGATACAATAGAAAAATCAGCTGACATTTCTTTTAAGATTCAGGATGAAACAGCTTGGAGAAAGGATCTCAAGGAAAGCAGTAATTTATAATAATACTAATTAAACAAACAGAATGTGTGATTTTAGTGCAATTGTAGTGGAAAATGTTGTCATGCTTACTAAAGACATGTAAAATCATGTGTAAGTAAAGGGGGATAATGCTTTCCGCTGAATTTGTTGCAAATATTGCAGATGAGTAAAATGAATTATGCAACAATATTTATATATGCTGTTATACAGAGTCTTACTTTGTGTTTAGTGTTAGTAGCAGTTCTGTATTACACAGTATTATGAAGCCTACTTTGTAGTGTGAAGTATGATGGCTAATGCACTTCTTAACAGTAACCTGGAGTGATTTATTACATCATCATATTCCACAAAAAAAACTTTCACTTCAGAAAAAAAAGTGCAAATGCCTTTTTTTTCAGTTTAGTGCTAATTTAAAAAGTATTACACCATAAATTAGTTTTTGTTAAGAGTCATTTGAATAGTGCACGCTCACAAAAGGATGACGACTACTAATAATAGTTTTCTATTAAAGTGTTTTAATTGTGCATGGTGCGGATCGCGCCACTCACTGTATTATCAATGTTACAATGACGTGATGTTTCACTAGACGTCATTGAGGAGCCGCGCGCTCATTGGCTGAGGCCTCCGTAATGTTGTTTGATGAGAAGAGCGAAAATTAGATAGTGGAACACGCTTATTAATATTGGTGACATATTTAAAGTAAAGTATTATCACCCTCTACTTACACATGGAAAAGTGAGAATCAGTACATGTACAGCCGAAGAAGCAATAAAGGTCTGAATTCAGAAGACAGGAAGACCAAGACAAAAAAAGCGAGAGTAAAGATCGGCACGGCTTTTTTTTCTTTTCTTTCTTTCTTTCTCTTCTTCTTCCTCTTCTCCTTATGTTATGATGCTTGTCTGTTGTCTGAATAAGAAATTTTGTATTTTGTACCAGGCCATTTATGGTTGTAAAGTTTACATTGTTCAATAAAGTAAAAAAAAAAAAAAAGGATCGGTACGGCACACACAAGGGGAATTAGCTTAAGTGCTGAGCATCTATTTCATGCTGAGCGCTGCAGATCTGGCTTTTTCTCTGGTTGCAGAGAGTTAAAAATGTTCAGTGGCGATACATTTGAAGAGACTTTCACAACAGTAACTAGTTCTACAGTATATCTGACATCCCTGGACTACCACAATATTAATAAAAAAAAATGCTTGGAGGAACATATACATGCACACATACATTTTTTTCGTCTATTCAGAAAGGTACTTCTTCATTAAATATCTATAAAAATTAAGCATTATTTTGCCCATAGTTCCCATTGTTGAAACCCATGGCATTTGTTCCTCATAATTAATGACCTATAAGGCTGATTCACATTTTTATGACCGGCTGAGATCACCGACACTCTTAAAAATAAAGGTGCTTAAAAGGTTCTTCACAGCGATGCCATAGAAGAACCATTTTTGGTTCCACAAAGAACCATTCAGTCAAAGGTTCTTTAAAGAACCATCTCTTTCTTATTTTTTTATAATCTGAAGAACCTTCTTTCGCCACAAAGAACCTTTTGTGAAACAGAAAGGTTCTTCAGATGTTAAAGGGTCTTTATGGAACCATTTAGACAAAAAGGTTCTTCTATGGCATTGTGAAGCACCTTTATTTTTAAGAGTGTAAGATGAATTTCATGTGCTTTCATGATTTATTTTTTCATAAGTGCTGGAGAATTGAGCACAAAAGTTGTATTTTTTTCCATTTATTGCTGTTGGGAAATTTGAGAATTTTCATTCGTTCATTCATTCATTCATTCATTCATTCATTAAGATTACTGAGAATCTGGACTACTCATGCATGGGAAGAAACATCCAGTATTCCTTCCTCGATTCAAACTCTGGATTTCAGCTTTAATGTTTTGAAACACTTACCAGTTTTGTCTTTTTTGCGAGCCCTTGATCTGTCAGGGTAAGTAATATTGTTACCATCTAAAATATATTGTATAATATGTTGCTCTATACATTATATTAAATGTATGTATTTGCTTTTAGACGCCACATCAAGCACATAGAAAACAATATTTTATACAATGTGAAGAATTTGCCATGTTGTTAAACCATTTTTCCCAACGCAAAGCTCCTTTGAAAGCTGAAAATTAAGGTCTTTCTATGCATCATGGGAATGTACGTTGGAAACAAATAACTTCCCTTTTAAAACAAAAAGGAGAAGTGACCGATGTTTGCACATGCAATACTAAGACAGCAGAGAATACTCAGATTTATGTCAAATTGATCTAGTGAGAGAAAAGCTCCTAGTTTGCTGTAGGATCTAGAATCTCCTGTATAACAGTTTGTTCTATGTCACATCAAGTTTTTCATAGATCTCACGCAAGATCATTTCTAACAATGATCATGGCTTATGGGGAATGGATGATTTTCCTAGGCTCAGTCTTATTTTTGGTGAGTTCTGGACAAGGACAGGAATGTACCATGGTAAGAACAACACATAATATAGTTAATATTGCTCATAGGTATGTTTTAAAACGACGTCTTAAATCTAGAAACTACGTCATCTATCTATCTATCTATCTAATAGAAACGTAAAAATGTCTTGGTGTCTCTCAGAGAGAACAAGAAGGTTAATAAAAAATCAAAAATACCAAAAGTAAGTTAATAAAAAAGTAAGTAAGTTAGTAAAAATAAAAAATGGGCCTTTCCTGTGTCATTCTTTCATTTCTAGATAATCAAGAATATGGAGTACTCATGTTCTGGAAGAAATTTGACTCATATTCCCAACAGTCTTCCCTTCACTGTGATGTCTCTGGATTTCAGTTTCAATTTCTTGAGCTCTTTACATAAGTGTGCATTTCCTGTGTTGGTCAATTTGCAAGTCTTGGATCTCACGAGGTAAATTAACACTCATGAATCATTATGTGTTACAATTTATACATGTTAGCTATTTTTTTTTAAATGTACAATTTTTTTTATCTTTTTGCCTTTCAGATGCCATATCAAGCACATTGAAAATGATACTTTCTACAATGTGAAGAATTTGACTACTTTGATTCTCACTGGAAACCCTATTACATATTTTGGGCCTGGATGCTTAAATTCTTTACATAATCTACAAAGACTAGTTCTTGTGGATGTTGGTCTCTCATCATTACAGCTTCAAATGAATAACCTAACCAAGCTGCAGGAGCTTAGAGTCGGGACAAATAACATCCAGTCCATGTCTCTCCCTCCATTCATGAGCACCTTCAAAGACTTCAGTTTACTTGATCTACATGCCAATAATATATCCATCATCAAAACCGATGACACAGTTGTGTTGCGAGAGATCGGCAGAAACATGACTTTGATTCTCTCTAGGAATCTATTATTACACATTGAACCAGGAGCTTTCAAAGACATTTATCTCAAGGAGTTTCACATACAATCTTCCTTTGTTTCATTAAATGCACAAAAGGAGTGTCTAGAAGCTCTTACTGGTCTCAGTGTGGATAAGTTGTTCATAGGAAGTTACAGAATGCAATGGAAAGTCAAGGTGTCAAATGGAAGTTATCTTGATGGTCTTTGCTCAATTCATTTCAATGAAATATATTTTGTTCAGAAATAATTTTCTGACTCTGAAATGCACTTGTTCCGCTGTATGATCAATGCGACAATAATCACAGTGAAAAAAGGATATATTAAAAGCATGGAATATATTCCATTTCATCGTCTTAAAGAACTGTATTTAGGCCCCACTACATTATCAGCTGTACCATTGATTTCACACATACCTAGCTTAGAAAAACTAGTGGTGAGGAACAATATGCCCATGACCTTTAATGGTATTAGTGATTTGCCTCTTCTTCAGTTTGTAGATTTGAGTGGAAACTTTTTGATTTTGAAGGACTGCTGTTCCCAATTTTTTCAAAGGACACCAAATATTCATTACATGAATTTTAGTCAAAACACAGAGATAGGGATTGCGGATAAGCCATTTTCTGGATTAGACTTGCTTGAAGTGTTGGACCTCCACCGTACAAAACTAGTCCTAGTTTTTTACTTTGGATTTTTACATGGTCTGAAAAATTTAAAGTATTTGGATATATCTTACACAAGTATTACTTTCACAAGACAAATGATTTTTCAGAACCTGAACAACTTGACTGTGCTTAAAATGGCAGGAAACAGTTTTCATGGTGATGCATTGAGTTACCTCTTGCAAAATCTAACATGTTTGGAGGTTCTTGCCCTCTCACACTGTGGCATTGAAGAAATCTCCAGGAGATCATTTATTGGCACCCAGAAAATACGGTATTTATATTTAAGTCAAAACAAGTTGATGATTTTGGATTTTCTGGCCCTCCCAAACCTGAAACAATTAACATCACTTTATGTCGATAAAAACAGCATTACTAGCATCCCACTTCATGTTCTCCAAAAGTTGCCCACAAACCTTTCGGAGTTTGATTTATCCTCTAACCCCATCGATTGCTCCTGCTCCCAGACAGATTTTATTTGGTGGATTATCCACAATCAGAACATGTTGAAGCAGCCGGAAAATATTTTCTGTAAAACCACAGATTTTAGAGCAACAGACTTTGACATTGACAGCTGTGTGCACAAGAAAAGACTCACAATTGTTTTATCTGTATGTTTTGTTACAGTAGTAGTTCTTTTGTCATTCTTGGTTTATAGGTTCCAGTTTTATCTTCAGTATTGCAGTATCCTACTGAGAGGCTATAGATCACCTGGTCAACAAGAATGTTCTTATGACGCATTTGTGATTTTCTCCAGCTATGATGAAGTCTGGGTCATGAATGAACTGATGGAGAATCTGGAGAACAGTGTTCCACCTATTCAGCTTTGCCTTCATATGCGGGACTTTCAAGCAGGGAAGTCCATCGCCTCCAACATTATCGATGAAGGTATAATGGGCAGTCGTAAAATCATTGTGGTTGTGTCTCAACACTTCATTGATAGTGCCTGGTGTCGATTTGAGTTTGAATTAGCTCAGTCTCGCTTTATGATGGAACGCAGTGCCAACATCATCATCATCATTCTGGAAGATGTAGAAGAGAGGAAGACTAAGAAAGTGTTTGAACTTCATAAGCATCTGAAAAAGAACACGTACCTAAAGTGGAGCAGAGACCCTTTGAGTAACATGAGATTCTGGATGCGCCTCAGGAAAGCTATTTTAGATCATTAATCTAGACATATATGTTTGTGAATGTGTGTAATTTCAAATAAAATAAACTGATGCTTCAGTTGCATGTGGAAATTGAATTGAAGGGTTCTGTTGAAAAAAACTTTTGGACTCCCTGCACCTATCCTAATACATTTTAGGATGTACGAGTTAACATTAATTAAAGTATCATGAATAAACATGTATTAAACATGAATATATGATTATAAATCAAATGATTGTTAAAAGCTCATCGGTCTGAAAAGCGAGGTGTGCTGTGATTGGCCAG
>NW_015667306.1:2660919-2661070 GCF_001515625.1 Sinocyclocheilus rhinocerous
GGACATAATTACGGATTATAATGACTTATACTGTCTTTTTACGAGTTGCGTTGCATCGTACCACGTAAACAGCGTAAACATTCTGCATTTGTGATCGGAGAAATTACAAACAACAAGCCCTACTCTACACTGCTCAAAACTCTCAAAACTT